>NW_027140716.1:0-247500 GCF_036365525.1 Heterodontus francisci
TTACTGTTGGACACTGTATAAATAGCCCCTGTTTACTGTTGGACACTATATAAATAGCCCCTGTTTACTGTAGGGACACTGTCTAAATAACCCCTGTTTACTGTTGGACACTATATAATTAGCCCCTGTTTCCTGTTTGGACACTATATAAATAGCACCTGTTTACTGTAGGACACTGTCTAAATAACCCCTGTTTACTGTTGGACATTATATAAATAGTCCCTGTTAACTGTTGGACACTATATAAAAAGCCCCTGTTTACTGTTGGACACTATATAAATAGTCCCTGTTTACTGTTGGACACTATATAAATAGTCCCTGTTTACTGTTGGACACTATATAAATAGCCCCTGTTTACTGTAGGACACTGTCTAAATAACCCCTGTTTACTGTTGGACACTATATAAATAGTCCCTGTTTACTGTTGGACACTATATAAATAGCCCCTGTTTACTGTTGGACACTATATAAATAGCCCCTGTTTACTGTAGGACACTGTCTAAATAACCCCTGTTTACTGTTGGACACTATATAAATAGCCCCTGTTTACTGTTGGACACTATATAAATAGCCCCTGTTTACTGTAGGACACTGTCTAAATAACCCCTGTTTACTGTTGGACACTATATAAATAGCCCCTGTTTACTGTAGGACACTATATAAATAGCCCCTGTTTACTGTAGGACACTATATAAATCGTCCCTGTTTACTGTTGGACACTATATAAATAGCCCCTGTTTACTGTAGGACACTATATAAATAGCCCCTGTTTACTGTTGGACACTATATAAATAGTCCCTGTTTACTGTTGGACATTATATAAATAGCCCCCTGTTTACTGTAGGACACTATATAAGTAGCCCCTGTTTACTGTAGGACACTGTCTAAATAACCCCTGTTTACTGTTGGACACTATATAAATAGTCCCTGTTTAATGTTGGACACTATATAAAATAGTCCCTGTTTAGTGTTGGACACTATATAAATAGCCCCTGTTTACTGTAGGACACTGTCTAAATAACCCCTGTTTACTGTTGGACACACTATATAAATAGCCCCTGTTTACTGTTGGACACTATATAAATAGTCCCTGTTTACTGTAGGACACTGTCTAAATAACCCCTGTTTACTGTAGGAGACTGTCTAAATAACCCCTGTTTACTGTTGGACACTATATAAATAGCCGCTGTTTACTGTTGGACACTATATAAATAGCCCCTGTTTACTGTTGGACACTATATAAATAGTCCCTGTTTACTGTTGGACACTATATAAATAGCCCCTGTTTACTGTTGGACACTATATAAATAACCCCTGTTTACTGTTGGACACTGTATAAATAGTCCCTGTTTACTGTTGGACACTGTCTAAATAGTCCCTGTTTACTGTTGGACACTATATAAATAGCCCCTGTTTACTGTTGGACACTATATAAATAGTCCCTGTTTACTGTTGGACACTGTCTAAATAGTCCTTGTTTACTGTTGGACACTATATAAATAGTCCCTGTTTACTGTTGGACACTATATAAATAGCCCCTGTTTACTGTTGGACACTGTCTAAATAGCCCCTGTTTACTGTAGGACACTATATAATAGTGCCTGTTTACTGTTGGACACTATATAAATAGCCCCTGTTTACTGTAGGACACTAAAAATAGCCCCTGTTTACTGTAGGACACGATATAAATAGTCCCTGTTACTGTTGGACACTATATAAATAGTCCTGTTTACTGTTGGACACTATATAAATAGCCCCTGTTTACTGTTGGACACTGTCTAAATAGCCCCTGTTTACTGTAGGACACTATATAAATAGCCCCTGTTTACTGTTGGACACTGTCTAAATAGCCCCTGTTTACTGCAGGACACTATATAAATAGTCCCTGTTTACTGTTGGACACTATATAAATAGCCCATGTTTACTGTAGGACACTATATAAATAGCCCCTGTTTACTGTAGGACACTATATAAATAGTCCCTGTTTACTGTAGGACACTATATAAATAGCCCCTGTTTACTGTTGGACATTATATAAATAGCCCCTGTTTACTGTTGGACACTATATAAATAGTCCCTGTTTACTGTTGGACACTATATAAATAGCCCCTGATTACTGTTGGACACTATATAAATAGTCAATGTTTACTGTAGGACACTATATAAATAGCCCCTGTTTACTGTTGGACACTATATAAATAGTCCCTGTTTACTGTTGGACACTATATAAATAGCCCCTGTTTACTGTTGGACACTATATAAATAGTCCCTGTTTACTGTTGGACGCTATATAAATAGCCACTGTTTATTGCAGGACACTGTCTAAATAGCCCCTGTTTACTGTAGGACACTGTCTAAATAGCCCCTGTTTACTGTAGGACACTGTCTAAATAGCCCCGTTTATTGCAGGACACTGTCTAAATAGCCCCTGTTTATTGTAGGACACTGTCTAAATAGCCCCTGTTTACTGTAGGACACTGTCTAAATAGCCCCTGTTTACTGCAGGACACTGTCTAAATAGCCCCTGTTTATTGCAGGACACTGTCTAAATAGCCCCTGTTTATTGCAGGACACTGTCTAAATAGCCCCTGTTTACTGTCAGACACTGTCTAAATAGCCCTGTTTACTGCAGGATACTGTTTAAATAGCCCCTGTTTATTGCAGGACACTGTCTAAATAGCCCCTGTTTACTGCAGGACACTGTCTAAATAGCCCCTGTTTACTGTAGGACTGTCTAAATAGCCCCTGTTTACTGTAGGACACTGTCTAAATAGCCCCTGTTTACTGTCGGACACTGTCTAAATAGCCCCTGTTTACTGTAGGACACTGTCTAAATAGCCCCTGTTTACTGTCGGACACTGTCTAAATAGCCCCTGTTTACTGCAGGATACTGTTTAAATAGCCCCTGTTTATTGCAGGACACTGTCTAAATAGCCCCTGTTGATTGCAGGACACTGTCTAAATAGCCCCTGTTTATTGCAGGGACACTGTCTAAATGGGCTATTTATATAGTGTCAACAACAGTAAACAGGGGCTATTTATATAGTGTCCAACAGTAAACAGTGACTATCCATATAGTGTCCTACATTAAACAGGGACTATTTATATAGTGTCCAACAGTAAACAGGGGCTGTTGGACACTATATAAATAGCCCCTGTTTACTGTTGGACACTATATAAATAGCCCCTGTTTACTGTAGGACACTATATAAATAGCCCCTGTTTAATGTAGGACACTATATAAATAGTCCCTGTTTACTGTTGGACACTATATAAATAGTCCCTGTTTACTGTTGGACACTATATAAATAGCCCCTGTTTACTGTTGGACACTATATAAATAGCCCCTGTTTACTGTAGGACACTGTCTAAATAACCCCTGTTTACTGTTGGACACTATATAAATAGCCCCTGTTTACTGTTGGACACTATATAAATAGCCCCTGTTTAATGTAGGACACGATATAAATAGTCCCTGTTTACTGTTGGACACTATATAAATAGCCCCTGTTTACTGTAGGACACTATATAAATAGCCCCTGTTTAATGTAGGACACTATATAAATAGTCCCTGTTTACTGTTGGACACTATATAAATAGTCCCTGTTTTACTGTTGGACACTATATAAATAGCCCCTGTTTACTGTTGGACACTATATAAATAGCCCCTGTTTACTGTAGGACACTGTCTAAATAACCCCTGTTTACTGTTGGACACTATATAAATAGCCCCTGTTTACTGTTGGACACTATATAAATAGCCCCTGTTTAATGTAGGACACTATATAAATAGTCCCTGTTTACTGTTGGACACTATATAAATAGCCCCTGTTTACTGTTGGACACTATATAAATAGCTCTGTTTAATGTCGGACACTGTCTAAATAGCCCCTGTTTACTGTAGGACACTGTCTAAATAGCCCCTGTTACTGTCGGACACTGTCTAAATAGCCCCTGTTTACTGCAGGATACTGTTTAAATAGCCCCTGTTTATTGCAGGACACTGTCTAAATAGCCCCTGTTGATTGCAGGACACTGTCTAAATAGCCCCTGTTTATTGCAGGACACTGTCTAAATGGGCTATTTATATAGTGTCCAACAGTAAACAGGGGCTATTTATATAGTGTCCAACAGTAAACAGTGACTATCCATATAGTGTCCTACATTAAACAGGGACTATTTATATAGTGTCCAACAGTAAACAGGGACTATTTATATAGTGTCCAACAGTAAACAGGGGCTATTTATATAGTGTCCTACAGTAAACAGGGGCTATTTATATAGTGTCCAACAGTAAACAGGGACTATTTATATCGTGTCCTACATTAAACAGGGGCTGTTGGACACTATATAAATAGTCCCTGTTTACTGTTGGACACTATATAAATAGCCCCTGTTTACTGTAGGACACTATATAAATAGCCCCTGTTTAATGTAGGACACTATATAAATAGTCCCTGTTTACTGTTGGACACTATATAAATAGTCCCTGTTTACTGTTGGACACTATATAAATAGCCCCTGTTTACTGTTGGACACTATATAAATAGCCCCTGTTTACTGTAGGACACTGTCTAAATAACCCCTGTTTACTGTTGGACACTATATAAATAGCCCCTGTTTACTGTTGGACACTATATAAATAGCCCCTGTTTAATGTAGGACACGATATAAATAGTCCCTGTTTACTGTTGGACACTATATAAATAGCCCCTGTTTACTGTAGGACACTATATAAATAGCCCCTGTTTAATGTAGGACACTATATAAATAGTCCCTGTTTACTGTTGGACACTATATAAATAGTCCCTGTTTACTGTTGGACACTATATAAATAGCCCCTGTTTACTGTTGGACACTATATAAATAGCCCCTGTTTACTGTAGGACACTGTCTAAATAACCCCTGTTTACTGTTGGACACTATATAAATAGCCCCTGTTTACTGTTGGACACTATATAAATAGCCCCTGTTTAATGTAGGACACTATATAAATAGTCCCTGTTTACTGTTGGACACTATATAAATAGCCCCTGTTTACTGTTGGACACTATATAAATAGCCTCTGTTTAATGTAGGACACTATATAAATAGTCCCTGTTTACTGTTGGACACTATATAAATAGTCCCTGTTTACTGTTGGACACTATATAAATAGCCCCTGTTTAATGTCAGACACTATATAAATAGTCCCTGTTTACTGTAGGACACTATATAAATAGCCCCTGTTTACTGTTGGACACTATATAAATAGTCCCTGTTTACTGTTGGACACTATATAAATAGCCCCTGTTTACTGTTGGACACTATATAAATAGCCCCTGTTTACTGTAGGACACTGTCTAAATAACCCCTGTTTACTGTTGGACACTATATAAATAGCCCCTGTTTACTGTTGGACACTATATAAATAGCCCCTGTTTACTGTTGGACACTATATAAATAGTCCCTGTTTACTGTTGGACACTATATAAATAGCCCCTGATTACTGTTGGACACTATATAAATAGCCCTGTTTACTGTTGGACACTATATAAATAGCCCCTGTTTACTGTAGGACACTATATAAATAGCCCCTGTTTACTGTTGGACACTGTCTAAATAACCCCTGTTTACTGTTGGACACTATATAAATAGTCCCTGTTTACTGTTGGACACTATATAAATAGCCCCTGTTTACTGTTGGACACTATATAAATAGTCCCTGTTTACTGTTGGACACTATATAAATAGCCCTGTTTACTGTTGGACACTATATAAATAGCCCCTGTTTACTGTAGGACACTGTCTAAATAACCCCTGTTTACAGTTGGACATTATATAAATAGTCCCTGTTAACTGTTGGACACTATATAAATAGCCCCTGTTTACTGTTGGACACTATATAAATAGTCCCTGTTTACTGTTGGACACTATATAAATAGTCCCTGTTTACTGTTGGACACTATATAACTAGCCCCTGTTTACTGTAGGACACTGTCTAAATAACCCCTGTTTACTGTTGGACACTATATAAATAGTCCCTGTTTACTGTTGGACACTATATAAATAGCCCCTGTTTACTGTTGGACACTATATTAAATAGCCCCTGTTTACTGTAGGACACTGTCTAAATAACCCCTGTTTACTGTTGGACACTATGTAAATAGCCCCTGTTTACTGTTGGACACTATATAAATAGCCCCTGTTTACTGTAGGACACTGTCTAAATAACCCCTGTTTACTGTTGGACACTATATAAATAGCCCCTGTTTACTGTAGGACACTATATAAATAGCCCCTGTTTACTGTTGGACACTATATAAATAGTCCCTGTTTACTGTTGGACACTATATAAATAGCCCCTGTTTACTGTAGGACACTATATAAATAGCCCCTGTTTACTGTTGGACACTATATAAATAGTCCCTGTTTACTGTTGGACATTATATAAATAGCCCCTGTTTACTGTAGGTCACTATATAAGTAGCCCCTGTTTACTGTAGGACACTGTCTAAATAACCCGTGTTTACTGTTGGACACTATGTAAATAGTCCCTGTTTAATGTTGGACACTATATAAATAGTCCCTGTTTAGTGTTGGACACTATATAAATAGCCCCTGTTTACTGTAGGACACTGTCTAAATAACCCCTGTTTACTGTTGGACACTATATAAATAGCCCCTGTTTACTGTTGGACAATATATAAATAGTCCCTGTTTACTGTAGGACACTGTCTAAATAACCCCTGTTTACTGTAGGACACTGTCTAAATAACCCCTGTTTACTGTTGGACACTATATAAATAGCCCCTGTTTACTGTTGGACACTATATAAATAGCCCCTGTTTACTGTTGGACACTATATAAATAGTCCCTGTTTACTGTTGGACACTATATAAATAGCCCCTGTTACTGTTGGACACTATATAAATAACCCCTGTTTACTGTTGGACACTGTATAAATAGTCCCTGTTTACTGTTGGACACTGTCTAAATAGTCCCTGTTTACTGTTGGACACTATATAAATAGCCCCTGTTTACTGTTGGACACTATATAAATAGTCCCTGTTTACTGTTGGACACTGTCTAAATAGTCCTTGTTTACTGTTGGACACTATATAAATAGTCCCTGTTTACTGTTGGACACTATATAAATAGCCCCTGTTTACTGTTGGACACTGTCTAAATAGCCCTGTTTACTGTAGGACACTATATAAATAGTCCCTGTTTACTGTTGGACACTATATAATAGCCCCTTTTTACTGTAGGACACTATATAAATAGCCCCTGTTTACTGTAGGACACGATATAAATAGTCCCTGTTTACTGTTGGACACTATATAAATAGTCCCTGTTTACTGTTGGACACTATATAAATAGCCCCTGTTTACTGTTGGACACTATATAAATAGTCCCTGTTTACTGTTGGACACTATATAAATAGCCGCGGTTTACTGTTGGACACTGTCTAAATAGCCCCTGTTTACTGCAGGACACTATATAAATAGTCCCTGTTTACTGTTGGACACTATATAAATAGCCCCTGTTTACTGTAGGACACTATATAAATAGCCCCTGTTTACTGTAGGACACTATATAAATAGCCCCTGTTTACTGTAGGACACTATATAAATAGTCCCTGTTTACTGTAGGACACTATATAAATAGTCCCTGTTTACTGTTGGACACTATATAAATAGCCCCTGTTTACTGTTGGACACTATATAAAAAGCCCCTGTTTACTGTTGGACACTATATAAATAGTCCCTGTTTACTGTAGGACACTATATAAATAGTCCCTGTTTACTGTTGGACACTATATAAATAGCCCTGTTTACTGTTGGACACTATATAAATAGCCCCTGTTTACTGTTGACACTATATAAATAGCCCCTGTTTACTGTAGGACACTATATAAATAGTCCCTGTTTACTGTTGGACACTATATAAATAGCCCCTGTTTACTGTTGGACACTATATAAATAGTCCCTGTTTACTGTTGGACACTATATAAATAGCCCCTGTTTACTGTTGGACACTATATAAATAGCCCCTGTTTACTGTAGGACACTATATAAATAGTCCCTGTTTACTGTTGGACACTATATAAATAGCCCCTGTTTACTGTTGGACACTATATAAATAGTCCCTGTTTCCTGTTGGACACTATATAAATAGTCCCTGTTTACTGTTGGACACTATATAAATAGCCCCTGTTTACTGTTGGACACTATATAAATAGTCCCTGTTTACTGTTGGACACTATATAAATAGCCCCTGTTTACTGTTGGACACTATATAAATAGCCCCTGTTTACTGTAGGACACTATGTAAATAGCCCTGTTTACAGTTGGACACTATATAAATAGTCCCTGTTTACTGTAGGACACTGTCTAAAGTAACCCCTGTTTACTGCAGGACACTGTCTAAATAACCCCCTGTTTACTGTTGGACACTATATAAATAGCCCCTGTTTACTGTTGGACACTATATAAATAGCCCCTGTTTACTGTTGGACACTATATAAATAGCCCCTGTTTACTGTTGGACACTATATAAATAGTCCCTGTTTACTGTTGGACGCTGTATAAATAGTCCCTGTTTACTGTTGGACACTGTCTAAATAGTCCCTGTTTACTGTTGGACACTATATAAATAGTCCCTGTTTAGTGTTGGACACTATATATATAGCCCCTGTTTACTGTAGGACACTGTCTAAATAACCCCTGTTTACTGTTGGACACTATATAAATAGCCCCTGTTTACTGTTGGACACTATATAAATAGTCCCTGTTTACTGTAGGACACTGTCTAAATAACCCCTGTTTACTGTAGGACACAGTCTAAATAACCCCTGTTTACTGTTGGACACTATATAAATAGTCCCTGTTTACTGTTGGACACTATATAAATAGCCCCTGTTTACTGTTGGACACTGTCTAACTAGCCCCTGTTTACTGTAGGACACGATATAAATAGTCCCTGTTTACTGTTGGACACTATATAAATAGCCCCTGTTTACTGTTGGACACTATATAAATAACCCCTGTTTACTGTTGGACACTGTATAAATAGTCCCTGTTTACTGTTGGACACTATATAAATAGCCCCTGTTTACTGTTGGACACTATATAAATAACCCCTGTTTACTGTTGGACACTGTATAAATAGTCCCTGTTTACTGTTGGGCACTGTCTAATAGTCCCTGTTTACTGTTGGACACTATATAAATAGCCCCTGTTGACTGTTGGACACTATATAAATAGTCCCTGTTTACTGTTGGACACTGTCTAAATAGTCCTTGTTTACTGTTGGACACTATATAAATAGTCCCTGTTTACTGTTGGACACTATATAAATAGCCCCTGTTTACTGTTGGACACTGTCTAAATAGCCCCTGTTTACTGTAGGACACTATATAAATAGTCCCTGTTTACTGTTGGACACTATATAAATAGCCCCTGTTTACTGTAGGACACTATATAAATAGCCCCTGTTTACTTTAGGACACGATATAAATAGTCCCTGTTTACTGTTGGACACTATATAAATAGTCCCTGTTTACTGTTGGACACTATATAAATAGTCCCTGTTTACTGTTGGACACTATATAAATAGCCCCTGTTTACTGTTGGACACTATATAAATAGTCCCTGTTTACTGTTGGACACTATATAAATAGCCGCGGTTTACTGTTGGACACTGTCTAAATAGCCCCTGTTTACTGCAGGACACTATATAAATAGTCCCTGTTTACTGTTGGACACTATATAAATAGCCCCTGTTTACTGTAGGACACTATATAAATAGCCCCTGTTTACTGTAGGACACTATATAAATAGCCCCTGTTTACTGTAGGACACTACATAAATAGTCCCTGTTTACTGTAGGACACTATATAAATAGTCCCTGTTTACTGTTGGACACTATATAAATAGCCCTGTTTACTGTTGGACACTATATAAATAGCCCCTGTTTACTGTTGGACACTATATAAATAGTCCCTGTTTACTGTAGGACACTATATAAATAGTCCCTGTTTACTGTTGGACATTATATAAATAGCCCCTGTTTACTGTTGGACACTATATAAATAGCCCCTGTTTACTGTTGGACACTATATAAATAGCCCCTGTTTACTGTAGGACACTATATAAATAGTCCCTGTTTACTGTTGGACACTATATAAATAGCCCCTGTTTACTGTTGGACACTATATAAATAGTCCCTGTTTACTGTTGGACACTATATAAATAGCCCCTGTTTACTGTTGGACACTATATAAATAGCCCCTGTTTACTGTTGGACACTATATAAATAGCCCCTGTTTACTGTTGGACACTATATAAATAGTCCCTGTTTACTGTTGGACACTATATAAATAGTCCCTGTTTACTGTTGGACACTATATAAATAGCCCCTGTTTACTGTTGGACACTATATAAATAGCCCCTGTTTACTGTAGGACACTATGTAAATAGCCCCTGTTTACTGTTGGACACTATATAAATAGCCCCTCTTTACTGTTGGACACCATATAAATAGTCCCTGTTTACTGTTGGACACTATATAAATAGTCCTTGTTTACTGTTGGACACTATATAAATAGCCCCTGTTTACTGTAGGACACTATATAAATAGTCCCTGTTTACGGTTGGACACTTTACAAATAGTCCCTGTTTACTGTTGGACACTATATAAATAGCCCCTGTTTACTGTTGGACACTATATAGTTAGTCCCTGTTTACTGTTGGACACTATATAAATAGTCCCTGTTTACTGTTGGACACTATATAAATAGTCCCTGTTTACTGTTGGACACTTTATAAATAGTCCCTGTTTTCTGTTGGAGACTATATAAATAGCCCCTGTTTACTGTTGGACACTATATAAATAGTCCCTGTTTACTGTTGGACACTATATAAATAGTCCCTGTTTACTGTTGGACACTATATAAATAGTCCCTGTTTACTGTTGGACACTATATAAATAGCCCCTGTTTACTGTTGGACACTATATAAATAGCCCCTGTTTACTGTTGGACACTGTCTAAATAGCGCCTGTTTACTGTTGGACACTATATAAATAGTCCCTGTTTACTGTTGGACACTATATAAATAGCCCCTGTTTACTGTTGGACACTATATAAATAGCCCCTGTTTACTGTAGGACACTATATAAATAGCCCCTGTTTACTGTTGGACACTATATAAATAGTCCCTGTTTACTGTAGGACACTATATAAATAGTCCCTGTTTACTGTTGGACACTAGATAAATAGCCCCTGTTTACTGTTGGACACTATATAAATAGTCCCTGTTTACTGTAGGACACTATATAAATAGCCCCTGTTTACTGTAGGACACTATATAAATAGCCCCTGTTTACTGTTGGACACTATATAAATAGTCCTTGTTTACTGTAGGACACTATATAAATAGCCCCTGTTTACTGTAGGACACTATATAAATAGCCCCTGTTTACTGTTGGACACTATATAAATAGTCCCTGTTTACTGTTGGACACTATATAAATAGCCCCTGTTTACTGTAGGACACTATATAAATAGTCCCTGTTTACTGTAGGACACTATATAAATAGCCCCTGTTTACTGTAGGACACTATATAAATAGTCCCTGTTTACTGTAGGACACTATATAAATAGTCCCTGTTTACTGTAGGACACTATATAAATAGCCCCTGTTTACTGTAGGACACTATATAAATAGCCCCTGTTTACTGTTGGACACTATATAAATAACCCCTGTTTACTGTAGGACACTATATAAATAGCCCCTGTTTACTGTAGGACACTATATAAATAGTCCCTGTTTACTGTAGGACACTATATAAATAGCCCCTGTTTACTGTTGGACACTATATAAATAACCCCTGTTTACTGTAGGACACTATATAAATAGCCCCTGTTTACTGTTGGACACTATATAAATAACCCCTGTTTACTGTAGGACACTATATAAATAGCCCCTGTTTACTGTAGGACACTATATAAATAGCCCCTGTTTACTGTTGGACACTATATAAATAACCCCTGTTTACTGTAGGACACTATATAAATAGCCCCTGTTTACTGTTGGACACTATATATATAGCCCCTGTTTACTGTTGGACACTATATAAATAGCCCCTGTTTACTGTTGGACACTATATAAATAGTCCCTGTTTACTGTTGGACACTATATAAATAGCCCCGGTTTACTTTTGGACACTATATAAATAGTCCCTGTTTACTGTTGGACACTATATAAATAGCCCCTGTTTACTGTTCAAAACACTCCCACAGGGGATGCTGAGACCAAGTGGGCCCACATCAGAGACGCCATCTATGAGTCAGCTTTGACCACCTACGCCAAAAGTGCGAAGAGAAATGCAGACTGGTTTCAATCTCATAATGAAGAGCTGGAACCTGTCATAGCCGCTAAGCGCATTGCACTTTTGAACTACAAGAAAGCCCCCAGCGATTTAACATCCGCAGCACTTAAAGCAGCCAGAAGTACTGCACAAAGAACAGCTAGGCGTTGCGCAAACGACTACTGGCAACACCTATGCAGTCATATTCAGCTGGCCTCAGACACCGGAAACATCAGAGGAATGTATGATGGCATGAAGAGAGCTCTTGGGCCAACCATCAAGAAGATCACCCCCCTCAAATCTAAATCGGGGGACATAATCACTGACCAACGCAAACAGATGGACCGCTGGGTTGAGCACTACCTAGAACTGTACTCCAGGGAGAATGCTGTCACTGAGACTGCCCTCAATGCAGCCCAGCCTCTACCAGTCATGGATGAGCTGGACATACAGCCAACCAAATCGGAACTCAGTGATGCCATTGATTCCCTAGCCAGCGGAAAAGCCCCTGGGAAGGACAGCATTACCCCTGAAATAATCAAGAGTGCTAAGCCTGCTATACTCTCAGCACTACATGAACTGCTATGCCTGTGCTGGGACGAGGGAGCAGTACCCCAGGACATGCGCGATGCCAACATCATCACCCTCTATAAAAACAAAGGTGACCGCGGTGACTGCAACAACTACCGTGGAATCTCCCTGCTCAGCATAGTGGGGAAAGTCTTTGCTCGAGTCGCTCTGAACAGGCTCCAGAAGCTGGCCGAGCGCGTCTACCCTGAGGCACAGTGTGGCTTTCGTGCAGAGAGATCGACTATTGACATGCTGTTCTCCCTTCGTCAGATACAGGAGAAATGCCGTGAACAACAGATGCCCCTCTACATTGCTTTCATTGATCTCACCAAAGCCTTTGACCTCGTCAGCAGACGTGGTCTCTTCAGACTACTAGAAAAGATCGGATGTCCACCAAAGCTACTAAGTATCATCACCTCATTCCATGATAATATGAAAGGCACAATTCAACATGGTGGCTCCTCATCAGAGCCCTTTCCTATCCTGAGTGGTGTGAAACAGGGCTGTGTTCTCGCACCCACACTTTTTGGGATTTTCTTCTCCCTGCTGCTTTCACATGCGTTCAAATCCTCTGAAGAAGGAATTTTCCTCCACACAAGATCAGGGGGCAGGTTGTTCAACCTTGCCCGTCTAAGAGCGAAGTCCAAAGTACGGAAAGTCCTCATCAGAGAACTCCTCTTTGCTGACGATGCTGCTTTAACATCTCACACTGAAGAATGCCTGCAGAGTCTCATCGACAGGTTTGCGTCTGCCTGCAATGAATTTGGCCTAACCATCAGCCTCAAGAAAACGAACATCATGGGGCAGGATGTCAGAAATGCTCCATCCATCAATATTGGCGACCACGCTCTGGAAGTGGTTCAAGAGTTCACCTACCTAGGCTCAACTATCACCAGTAACCTGTCTCTAGATGCAGAAATCAACAAGCGCATGGGTAAGGCTTCCACTGCTATGTTCAGACTGGCCAAGAGAGTGTGGGAAAATGGCGCACTGACACGGAACACAAAAGTCCGAGTGTATCAGGCCTGTGTCCTCAGTACCTTGCTCTACGGCAGCGAGGCCTGGACAACGTATGCCAGCCAAGAGCGACGTCTCAATTCATTCCATCTTCGCTGCCTTCGGAGAATACTTGGCATCAGGTGGCAGGACTATATCTCCAACACAGAAGTCCTTGAAGCGGCCAACACCCCCAGCTTATACACACTACTGAGTCAGCGGCGCTTGAGATGGCTTGGCCATGTGAGCCGCATGGAAGATGGCAGGATCCCCAAAGACACATTGTACAGCGAGCTCACCACTGGTATCAGACCCACCGGCCGTCCATGTCTCCGTTATAAAGACGTCTGCAAACGCGACATGAAATCGTGTGACATTGATCACAAGTCGTGGGAGTCAGTTGCCAGCATTCGCCAGAGCTGGCGGGCAGCCATAAAGACAGGGCTAAATTGTGGCGAGTCGAAGAGACTTAGTAGTTGGCAGGAAAAAAGACAGAGGCGCAAGGGGAGAGCCAACTGTGCAACAGCCCCAACAAACAAATTTCTCTGCAGCACCTGTGGAAGAGCCTGTCACTCCAGAATTGGCCTGTATAGCCACTCCAGGCGCTGCTTCACAAACCACTGACCACCTCCAGGCGCGTATCCATTGTCTCTCGAGATAAGGAGGCCCAAAAGAACTGTTGGACACTATATAAATAGTCCCTGTTTACAGTTGGACACTATATAAATAGCCCCTGTTTACTGTTGGACACTATATAAATAGCCCCTGTTTACTGTTGGACACTATATAAATAGCCCCTGTTTACTGTTGGACACTATATAAATAGTCCCTGTTTACTGTTGGACACTATATAAATCGCCCCTGTTTAATGTTGGACACTAGATAAATAGTCCCTGTTTACTGTTGGACACTATATAAATAGCCCCTGTTTACTGTTGGACACTATATAAATAGCCCCTGTTTACTGTTGGACACTGTCTAAATAGCCCCTGTTTACTGTTGGACACTATATAAATAGTAATATAAAAGCAAAATACTGCGGATGCTGGAAATCTGAAACAAAAACAAGAAATGCTGGATTCACTCAGCAGGTCTGGCAGCATCTGTAGAAAGAGAAGCAGAGTTAACGTTTCGGGTCAGTGACCCTTCTTCGGAACTGACAAATATTAGAAAAGTCACAGATTATAAACAAGTGAGGTGGGGGTTGGGCAAGAGATAACAAAGGAGAAGGTGCAGATTGGACCAGGCCACATAGCTGACCAAAAGGTCACAGAGCAAAGGCAAACAATATGTTAATGGTGTTTTGAAAGACAAAGCATTAGTACAGATTAGGTGTGAATATACTGAATATAGAACATCAGCAAGTGCAAACCTGAAGAAAAACAACCTGAAAAAAACAGTGGGTAAGCAAACTGAACAAACTAAGATGAAATGAAATAAATGCAAAAAATGTAAAAAGGAATGCAAAAAAAAGGAAGAAAAAATAACTAAAAATGACTAAAAATGAAAGTAAAGTGGGGGGCTGTCATGCTCTGAAATTATTGAACTCAATGTTCAGTCCGGCAGGCTGTAGTGTGCCTAATCGGTAGATGAGATGCTGTTCCTCGAGCTTGCGTTGATGTTCACTGGAACACTGCAGCAATCCCAGGACAGAGATGTGAGCATGAGAGCAGGGGGGAGTGTTGAAATGGCAAGCAACCGGAAGCTCAGGGTCCTGCTTGCGGACTGAGCGGAGATGTTCCGCAAAGCGGTCACCCAGTCTGCGCTTGGTCTCCCCAATGTAGAGGAGACCACACTGTGAGCAGCGAATACAGTATACTACATTGAAAGAAGTACAAGTAAATCGCTGCTTCACCTGAAAGGAGTGTTTGGGGCCTGGGATAGTGAGGAGAGAGGAGGTAAATGGGCAGGTATTACACCTCCTGCGATTGCAAGGGAAGGTGCCCTGGGACGGGGACGAGGTGGTGGGGGTAATGGAGGAGTGGACCAGGGTGTCGCGGAGGGACACTATATAAATAGCCCCTGTTTACTGTTGGACACTGTCTAAATAGCCCCTGTTTACTGTTGGACACTATATAAATAGCCCCTGTTTACTGTTGGACACTATATAAATAGCCCCTGTTTACTGTTGGACACTATATAAATAGCCCCTGTTTACTGTTGGACACTATATAAATAGCCCCTGTTTACTGTTGGACATTATATAAATAGCCCCTGTTTACTGTTGGACACTATATAAATAGTCCCTGTTTACTGTTGGACACTATATAAATAGTCCCTGTTTACTGTTGGACACTATATAAATAGCCCCTGTTTACTGTTGGACACTATATAAATAGTCCCTGTTTACTGTTGGACACTATATAAATAGTCCCGGTTTACTGTTGGACACTATATAAATAGTCCCTGTTTACTGTTGGACACTATATAAATAGTCCCTCTTTACTGTTGGACACTGTCTAAATAGTCCCTGTTTACTGTTGGACACTATATAAATAGTCCCTGTTTACTGTTGGACATTATATAAATAGTCCCTGTTTACTGTTGGACACTATATAAATAGTCCCTGTTTACTGTTGGACACTGTCTAAATAGTCCCTGTTTACTGATGGACACTATATAAATAGTCCCTGTTTACTGTTGGACACTATATAAATAGTCCCTGTTTACTGTTGGACACTGTCTAAATAGTCCCTGTTTACTGTTGGACACGATATAAATAGTCCCTGTTTACTGTTGGACACTATATAAATAGTCCCTGTTTACTGTTGGACACTATATAAATAGCCCCTGTTTACTGTTGGACACTATATAAATAGTCCCTGTTTACTGTTGGACACGATATAAATAGACCCTGTTTACTGTTGGACACTATATAAATAGTCCCTGTTTACTGTTGGACACTATATAAATAGTCCCTGTTTACTGTTGGACACTATATAAATAACCCCTGTTTACTGTTGGACACTATATAAATAGTCCCTGTTTACTGTTGGACACTATATAAATAGCCCCTGTTTACTGTTGGACACTATATAAATAGTCCCTGTTTACTGTTGGACACTATATAAATAGCCCCTGTTTACTGTTGGCCACTATATAAATAGCCCCTGTTTACTGTTGGACACTATATAAAAAGTCCCTGTTTACTGTTGGACACTATATAAATATTCCCTGTTTACTGTTGGACACTATATAAATAGCCCCTGTTTACTGTTGGACACTAAATAAATAGCCCCTGTTTACTGTTGGACACTATATAAATAGCCCCTGTTTACTGTTGGACACTATATAAATAGTCCCTGTTTACTGTTGGACAATATATAAATAGTCCCTGTTTACTGTTGGACACTATATAAATAGTCCCTGTTTACTGTTGGACACTATATAAATAGTCCCTGTTTACTGTTGGACACTGTCTAAATAGTCCCTGTTTACTGTTGGACACTATATAAATAGTCCCTGTTTACTGTTGGACACTATATAAATAGTCCCTGTTTACTGTTGGACACTATATAAATAGTCCCTGTTTACTGTTGGACACTATATAAATAGTCCCTGTTTACTGTTGGACACTATATAAATAGTCCCTGTTTACTGTTGGACACTGTCTAAATAGTCCCTGTTTACTGTTGGACACTATATAAATAGTCTCTGTTTACTGTTGGACACTATATAAATAGTCCCTGTTTACTGTTGGACACTATATAAATAGTCCCTGTTTACTGTTGGACACTATATAAATAGTCCCTGTTTACTGTTGGACACTGTCTAAATAGTCCCTGTTTACTGTTGGACACTATATAAATAGTCCCTGTTTACTGTTGGACACTATATAAATAGTCCCTGTTTACTGTTGGACACTATATAAATAGCCCCTGTTTACTGTTGGACACTATATAAATAGACCCTGTTTACTGTTGGACACGATATAAATAGTCCCTGTTTACTGTTGGACACTATATAAATAGTCCCTGTTTACTGTTGGAAACTATATAAATAGCCCCTGTTTACTGTTGGACACTATATAAATAGCCCCTGTTTACTGTTGGACACTATATAAATAGTCCCTGTTTACTGTTGGACACTATATAAATAGTCCCTGTTTACTGTTGGACACTATATAAATAGTCCCTGTTTACAGTTGGACACTATATAAATAGCCCCTGTTTACTGTTGGACAGTATATAAATAGTCCCTGTTTACTGTTGGACACTATATAAATAGCCCCTGTTTACTGTTGGACACTATATAAATAGTCCCTGTTTACAGTTGGACACTATATAAATAGCCCCTGTTTACTGTTGGACAGTATATAAATAGTCCCTGTTTACTGTTGGACACTATATAAATAGCCCCTGTTTACTGTTGGACACTATATAAATAGTCCCTGTTTACTGTTGGACACTATATAAATAGTCCCTGTTTACTGTTGGACACTATATAAATAACCCCTGTTTACTGTTGACCACTATATAAATAGTCCCTGTTTACTGTTGGACACTATATAAATAGCCCCTGTTTACTGTTGGACACTATATAAATAGTCCCTGTTTACTGTTGGACACTATATAAATAGCCCCTGTTTACTGTTGGACACTATATAAATAGCCCCTGTTTACTGTTGGACACTATATAAAAAGTCCCTGTTTACTGTTGGACACTATATAAATATTCCCTGTTTACTGTTGGACACTATATAAATAGCCCCTGTTTACTGTTGGACACTAAATAAATAGCCCCTGTTTACTGTTGGACACTATATAAATAGCCCATGTTTACTGTTGGACACTATATAAATAGTCCCTGTTTACTGTTGGACAATATATAAATAGTCCCTGTTTACTGTTGGACACTATATAAATAATCCCTGTTTACTGTTGGACACTATATAAATAGTCCCTGTTTACTGTTGGACACTATATAAATAGTCCCTGTTTACTGTTGGACACTGTCTAAATAGTCCCTGTTTACTGTTGGACACTATATAAATAGTCCCTGTTTACTGTTGGACACTATATAAATAGTCCCTGTTTACTGTTGGACACTATATTAATAGTCCCTGTTTACTGTTGGACACTATATAAATAGTCCCTGTTTACTGTTGGACACTATATAAATAACCCCTGTTTACTGTTGGACACTATATAAATAGCCCCTGTTTACTGTTGGACACTATATAAATAGTCCCTGTTTACTGTTGGACACTATATAAATAGTCCCTGTTTACTGTTGGACACTATATAAATAGCCCCTGTTTACTGTTGGACACTATATAAATATCCCCTGTTTACTGTAGGACACTATATAAATAGCCCCTGTTTACTGTTGGACACTATATAAATAGTCCCGGTTTACTGTTGGACACTATATAAATAGTCTCTGTTTACTGTTGGACACTATATAAATAGCCCCTGTTTACTGTTGGACACTATATAAATAGCCCCTGTTTACTGTTGGACACTATATAAATATCCCCGGTTTACTGTTGAACACTGTCTAAATAGTCCCTGTTTACTGTTGGACACTATATAAATAGCCCCTGTTTACTGTTGGACACTATATAAATAGCCGCGGTTTACTGTTGGACACTGTCTAAATAGTCCCTGTTTACTGTTGGACACTATATAAATAGCCCCTGTTTACTGTTGGACACTATATAAATAGCCCCGGTTTACTGTTGGACACTGTCTAAATAGTCCCTGTTTACTGTTGGACACTATATAAATAGCCCCTGTTTACTGTTGGACACTATATAAATAGCCCCGGTTTACTGTTGGACACTGTCTAAATAGTCCCTGTTTACTGTTGGACACTATATAAATAGTCCCTGTTTACTGTTGGACACTATATAAATTGCCCCTGTTTACTGTTGGACACTATATAAATAGTCCCTGATTACTGTTGGACACTATATAAATAGCCCCTGTTTACTGTTGGACACTATATAAATAGCCCCGGTTTACTGTTGGACACTGTCTAAATAGTCCCTGTTTACTGTAGGACACTATATAAATAGCCCCTGTTTACTGTTGGACACTATATAAATAGTCCCTGTTTACTGTTGGACACTATATAAATAGCCCCTGTTTACTGTAGGACACTATATAAATAGCCCCTGTTTACTGTAGGACACTATATAAATAGCCCCTGTTTACTGTTGGACACTATATAAATAGCCCCGGTTTACTGTTGGACACTGTCTAAATAGTCCCTGTTTACTGTTGGACACTATATAAATAGCCCCTGTTTACTGTTGGACACTATATAAATAGCCCCGGTTTACTGTTGGACACTGTCTAAATAGTCCCTGTTTACTGTTGGACACTATATAAATAGTCCCTGTTTACTGTTGGACACTATATAAATTGCCCCTGTTTACTGTTGGACACTATATAAATAGTCCCTGATTACTGTTGGACACTATATAAATAGCCCCTGTTTACTGTTGGACACTATATAAATAGCCCCGGTTTACTGTTGGACACTGTCTAAATAGTCCCTGTTTACTGTAGGACACTATATAAATAGCCCCTGTTTACTGTTGGACACTATATAAATAGTCCCTGTTTACTGTTGGACACTATATAAATAGCCCCTGTTTACTGTAGGACACTATATAAATAGCCCCTGTTTACTGTAGGACACTATATAAATAGCCCCTGTTTACTGTTGGACACTATATAAATAGCCCCTGTTTACTGTTGGACACTATATAAATAGTCCCGGTTTACTGTTGGACACTATATAAATATTCCCTGTTTACTGTAGGACACTATATAAATAACCCCTGTTTACTGTTGGACACTATATAAATAGTCCCTGTTTACTGTTGGACACTATATAAATAGTCCCTGTTTACTGTTGGACACTGTCTAAATAGTCCCTGTTTACTGTTGGACACTATATAAATAGTCCCTGTTTACTGTTGGACACTAGATAAATAGCCCCTGTTTACTGTTGGACACTATATTAATAGTCCCTGTTTACTGTTGGACACTATATAAATAGTCCCTGTTTACTGTTGGACACTATATAAATAACCCCTGTTTACTGTTGGACACTATATAAATAGCCCCTGTTTACTGTTGGACACTATATAAATAGTCCCTGTTTACTGTTGGACACTATATAAATAGTCCCTGTTTACTGTTGGACACTATATAAATAGCCCCTGTTTACTGTTGGACACTATATAAATATCCCCTGTTTACTGTAGGACACTATATAAATAGCCCCTGTTTACTGTTGGACACTATATAAATAGTCCCGGTTTACTGTTGGACACTATATAAATAGTCTCTGTTTACTGTTGGACACTATATAAATAGCCCCTGTTTACTGTTGGACACTATATAAATAGCCCCTGTTTACTGTTGGACACTATATAAATATCCCCGGTTTACTGTTGAACACTGTCTAAATAGTCCCTGTTTACTGTTGGACACTATATAAATAGCCCCTGTTTACTGTTGGACACTATATAAATAGCCGCGGTTTACTGTTGGACACTGTCTAAATAGTCCCTGTTTACTGTTGGACACTATATAAATAGCCCCTGTTTACTGTTGGACACTATATAAATAGCCCCGGTTTACTGTTGGACACTGTCTAAATAGTCCCTGTTTACTGTTGGACACTATATAAATAGCCCCTGTTTACTGTTGGACACTATATAAATAGCCCCGGTTTACTGTTGGACACTGTCTAAATAGTCCCTGTTTACTGTTGGACACTATATAAATAGTCCCTGTTTACTGTTGGACACTATATAAATTGCCCCTGTTTACTGTTGGACACTATATAAATAGTCCCTGATTACTGTTGGACACTATATAAATAGCCCCTGTTTACTGTTGGACACTATATAAATAGCCCCGGTTTACTGTTGGACACTGTCTAAATAGTCCCTGTTTACTGTAGGACACTATATAAATAGCCCCTGTTTACTGTTGGACACTATATAAATAGTCCCTGTTTACTGTTGGACACTATATAAATAGCCCCTGTTTACTGTAGGACACTATATAAATAGCCCCTGTTTACTGTAGGACACTATATAAATAGCCCCTGTTTACTGTTGGACACTATATAAATAGCCCCTGTTTACTGTTGGACACTATATAAATAGTCCCGGTTTACTGTTGGACACTATATAAATATTCCCTGTTTACTGTAGGACACTATATAAATAACCCCTGTTTACTGTTGGACACTATATAAATAGTCCCTGTTTACTGTTGGACACTATATAAATAGTCCCTGTTTACTGTAGGACACTATATAAATAACCCCTGTTTACTGTAGGACACTGTCTAAATAGCCCCTGTTTACTGTTGGACACTATATAAATAGCCCCTGTTTACTGTTGGCCTCCTTTTATATTGACTATTTACTGCACGGCTCTGTTCACACGGGCACTGCTTTATTCGACTCTGCTTGCTGTTGGGCACTGTTTCAGAAGACCTTACTTACTGTTGGGCACTGTTATATTGACTACTGTTAGACACTTATTGGACTCATTGCTGCAGCCATAGTTTAGATAGACACTGTAAACTGTCTGGCACTGTTTAAATAGACTGTATGCTGGAGGGCATGGTTTACATATCCCCCGTTTACTGTAGAGCACTGTAAAATAGACTGTTTACTGGAGGGATCTGTTGAAATAGACTCTGTTTGCTGTTGGGCTCCTGTCCTGAAGGTGCTGACTCTGACTGGGTTCAGTTCTACACTCACTGGTTCCTCTCTCACTCCTCTGAAGGTGCTGACTCTGACTGGGTTCACTTCTACACTCACTGGTTCCTCTCTCCTCCTCTGAAGGTGCTGACTCTGACTGGGTTCACTTCTACACTCACTGGTTCCTCTCTCTCTCCTCCTCTGAAGGTGCTGACTCTGACTGGGTTCAGTTCTACACTCACTGGTTCCTCTCTCACTCCTCTGAAGGTGCTGACTCTGACTGGGTTCACTTCTACACTCACTGGTTCCTCTCTCCTCCTCTGAAGGTGCTGACTCTGACTGGGTTCACTTCTACACTCACTGGTTCCTCTCTCTCTCCTCCTCTGATGGTGCTGACTCTGACTGGGTTCAGTTCTACACTCACTGGTTCCTCTCTCTCCTCCTCTGAAGATGCTGACTCTGACTGTGTTCAGTTCTACACTCACTGGTTCCTCTCTCTCTCCTCCTCTGAAGGTGCTGACTCTGACTGGGTTCAGTTCTACACTCACTGGTTCCTCTCTCTCCTCCTCTGAAGGTGCTGACTCTGACTGGGTTCAGTTCTACACTCACTGGTTCCTCTCTGTCCTCCTCTGAAGGTGCTGACTCTGACTGGGTTCAGTTCTGCACTCACTGGTTCCTCTCTCTCCTCCTCTGAAGGTGCTGACTCTGACTGGGTTCACTTCTACACTCACTGGTTCCTCTCTCTCTCCTCCTCTGATGGTGCTGACTCTGACTGGGTTCAGTTCTACACTCACTGGTTCCTCTCTCTCCTCCTCTGAAGATGCTGACTCTGACTGTGTTCAGTTCTACACTCACTGGTTCCTCTCTCTCTCCTCCTCTGAAGGTGCTGACTCTGACTGGGTTCAGTTCTACACTCACTGGTTCCTCTCTCTCCTCCTCTGAAGGTGCTGACTCTGACTGGGTTCAGTTCTACACTCACTGGTTCCTCTCTGTCCTCCTCTGAAGGTGCTGACTCTGACTGGGTTCAGTTCTGCACTCACTGGTTCCTCTCTCTCACTCCTCTGAAGGTGCTGACTCTGATTGGGTTCAGTTCTGCACTCACTGGTTCCTCTCTCTCCTCCTCTGAAGGTGCTGACTCTGACTGTGTTCAGTTCTGCACTCACTGGTTTCGCTCTCTCCTCCTCTGATGGTGCTGACTCTGACTGGGTTCAGTTCTACACTCACTGGTTCCTCTCTCCTCCTCTGATGGTGCTGACTCTGACTGGGTTCAGTTCTACACTCACTGGTTCCTCTCTCCTCCTCTGAAGGTGCTGACTCTGACTGGGTTCAGTTCTACACTCACTGGTTCCTCTCTCCTCCTCTGATGGTGCTGACTCTGACTGGGTTCAGTTCTACACTCACTGGTTCCTCTCTCCTCCTCTGAAGGTGCTGACTCTGACTGGGTTCAGTTCTACACTCACTGGTTCCTCTCTCCTCCTCTGAAGGTGCTGACTCTGACTGGGTTCAGTTCTCCACTCACTGGTTCCTCTCTCCTCCTCTGAAGGTGCTGACTCTGACTGGGTTCAGTTCTACACTCACTGGTTCCTCTCTCTCTCCTCCTCTGAAGGTGCTGACTCTGACTGGGTTCAGTTCTACACTCACTGTTTCCTCTCTCTCTCCTCCTCTGAAGGTGCTGACTCTGACTGGGTTCAGTTCTGCACTCACTGGTTCCTCTCTCCTCCTCTGAAGGTGCTGACTCTGACTGGGTTCAGTTCTACACTCACTGGTTCCTCTCTCTCCTTCTCTGAAGGTGCTGACTCTGACTGGGTTCAGTTCTACACTCACTGGTTCCTCTCTCTCTCCTCCTCTGAAGGTGCTGACTCTGACTGGGTTCAGTTCTACACTCACTGGTTCCTCTCTCTCCTTCTCTGAAGGTGCTGACTCTGACTGGGTTCAGTTCTACACTCACTGGTTCCTCTCTCTCTCCTCCTCTGAAGGTGCTGACTCTGACTGGGTTCAGTTCTACACTCACTGGTTCCTCTCTCTCCTTCTCTGTAGGTGCTGACTCTGACTGGGTTCAGTTCTACACTCACTGGTTCCTCTCTCTCCTTCTCTGAAGGTGCTGACTCTGACTGGGTTCAGTTCTGCACTCACTGGTTCCTCTCTCTCTCCTCCTCTGAAGGTGCTGACTCTGACTGGGTTCAGTTCTGCACTCAATGGTTCCTCTCTCTCTCCTCCTCTGAAGGTGCTGACTCTGACTGGGTTCAGTTCTACACTCACTGGTTCCTCTCTCTCCTTCTCTGAAGGTGCTGACTCTGACTGGGTTCAGTTCTACACTCACTGGTTCCTCTCTCTCTCCTCCTCTGAAGGTGCTGACTCTGACTGGGTTCAGTTCTACACTCACTGGTTCCTCTCTCTCTCCTCCTCTGAAGGTGCTGACTCTGACTGGGTTCAGTTCTACACTCACTGTTTCCTCTCTCTCTCCTCCTCTGAAGGTGCTGACTCTGACTGGGTTCAGTTCTGCACTCACTGGTTCCTCTCTCCTCCTCTGAAGGTGCTGACTCTGACTGGGTTCAGTTCTACACTCACTGGTTCCTCTCTCTCTCCTCCTCTGAAGGTGCTGACTCTGACTGGGTTCAGTTCTACACTCACTGGTTCCTCTCTCCTCCTCTGAAGGTGCTGACTCTGACTGGGTTCAGTTCTACACTCACTGGTTCCTCTCTCTCTCCTCCTCTGAAGGTGCTGACTCTGACTGGGTTCAGTTCTACACTCACTGGTTCCTCTCTCCTCCTCTGAAGGTGCTGACTCTGACTGGGTTCAGTTCTACACTCACTGGTTCCTCTCTCTCCTTCTCTGAAGGTGCTGACTCTGACTGGGTTCAGTTCTACACTCACTGGTTCCTCTCTCTCACTCCTCTGAAGGTGCTGACTCTGACTGGGTTCAGTTCTGCACTCAATGGTTCCTCTCTCTCTCCTCCTCTGAAGGTGCTGTCTCCCCCCTCCTCCAACACTCTGGCCCTCCCTGTCTAATGTCATATCTCCCCGTTAAGGAGATGATCTCCCCCTTACCCTTTTCCATTCTCCTTATTCAGACACTCCCTGTCTATCACTGTTTTATATAAACATACAGCACAGGAGGAGATTATTTGGTCCATCGTGCCCCTGCTCGCTCTCTGAAACAGCAATCCAGTTCATTTCATTCCTCTACACTTTCCCCATAGCTTTCAAAAATTTGCTCTTTGAAGTTTTCCAGTTTGAAAGTTTTTATTGAATCAGCTTCCTCCGTCCTTTCAGGCTGTACATTCCAGATCAGAGCAACTCACTGCCTAAAATCATTTCCTCTCGGCCCCACTGGCATTTTTGTCCAGTTATTTTCAATCCGTCTCCATTGGTTACTGACTGTCCTGCCAGTGGAAACAGTTTCTCCCTCTCTGCTCTCTAAAAACCCCTTAGAATTTTGAACACCTCTATTAAATCTCCCATTAACATTGTCTGCTCTCAGGCGATCAATCCCAGCTTCTCCAGTGAACTGAAACTCCTCATCCCTGGTATCATTCTAGTAAATCTCCTCTGCAGCCTCTCCAAGGCCCTGATGTCCTTTCTGAAGTCTGGTACCTGGAACTGGACACATTACTCTAGCTGAGATCTAACGAGTGATTTATAAAGGTTTACTATATCCTCATTGCCTTTGTACTCTCTGCTTGTATTAATAAAGACGAGGACCAGGTCTGCATTTAAACAGCTTTATTACTTTGTTCTGTGGCCTTCAAAGATTTGTGTACATACAGCTCCAGGTCTCTCTGAATCCACAGTCTATTTAAAATTGTACCATTTAGTTTATTTTGACTCTCCTTAATCTTCCTTCTAAAATACACATTGGTTTTATGAAACCACCTGCTGGAACCGTGCTCTCTGCCTCAGCCCCTGCCGGTCGAGCATGCTCAGCTGACCACACACCCGGCTGATTGACAGGACCTCAAGACCAATAGGAATGGCAGGGGCGGGGCTGGAGGACCCTGTGGGCTGTCAGTTGGTCCTCCAACCAATCGGAGTGAACGGGGTGGGGGAGGCAGGGCTTGGGGCACCGAGTGGGAGGGTTCCTCATTGGTGATCCAGTCCCCCTCTTCCTATTGGTCGGGAGCTGCTGTCAATCACCTGGGCATTGTGAGCTGTCAGAGAGAGAGAAAGCAGCAATGATTTTCAAGAGCAGCTTCTTCCCATCTTCAATCTGTGACTCCGACTCCTTGTACCATCAGTTAATGGGAACAGTTTTTCATTGTCTATCTTGTCTAAGCCTGTCATAATCTTGTAAACTTCTATTAAATCTCCCCTCAATCTGCTTTGTTCGAAGGACAATAACCCCAGTTTTTCCAAACTAACCTGGTAACTCACCTGCCCCCATCCGTGAAACCATTCTGGTAAATCTCCTCTGCACCCTCTCAAGGACCCTCACCAGGGGAGATGGTGATGTAGTGGTAATGTCACTGACCGAGTAATCCTGAGGCCCATGATAATGCCTTGTGGACACCGGTTCAAATCCCATCTCAGCAGCTGGTGAAATTTAAATTCAATTCATTCAAAAAAAACATCTGGAATTGAAATCTAATCTCAGTAATGGTGCCGTGAAATATCATCGATTGTTGTAAAAACCCATCAGGGTCACGATTATCCTTTAGGGAAGGAAATCTGCCGTCCTCACCTGGTCTGGCCTGCATGTGACTCCAGACCCACAGTAATGTGGTTGACTCTTAACTGCCTTCTGAAATGGTCTAGCAAGCCCCTCAGTTCATGGGCAATTGGGGATGGGCAACAAATACTGGCCTTGCCGTGACGCGCAGATCCCATGAAAAAAAAACATATTTCGTCAAGACCAGAACTGGACACAATGCGGCACAGTGGCGCAGTGGTTAGCACCGCAGCCTCACAGCTCCAGCAACCCAGGTTTGGTTCTGGTTACTGCCTGTGTGGAGTTTGCAAGTTCTCCCTGTGACTGCGTTGGTTTTTGTCGGGTACTCTGGTTTCCTCCCACCGCCAAACACTTGCAGGTTGATAGGTAAATTGCCCATTGTAAATTGCCCCTAGTGCAGGTACAAAGAACAACAAAGAACAAAGAACAGTACAGCACAGGAACAGGCCATTCAGCCCTCCAAGCCTGTGCCGATCTTGATGCCTGCCGAAACTAACACCTTCTGCACTTCCGGGGCCCATATCCCTCTATTCCCATCCTATTCATATATTTGTCAAGATGTCTCTTAAATGTCGCTATCGTATCTGCTTCCACCACCTCCCGTGGCAGCAAGTTCCCGGCACTCACCACCCTCTGTGTAAAACACTTGCCTCGCACATCCCCTCTAAACTTTGCCCCTCGCACCTTAAACCTATGTCCCCATGTAACTGACTCTTCCACCCTGGGAAAAAGCTTCTGACTATCCACTCTGTCCATGCCACTCATAACTTTGTAAACCTCTATCATGTCGCCCCTCCACCTCCGTCGTTCCAGTGAAAACAATCCGAGTTTTTCCAACCTCTCCTCATTGCTAATGCCCTCCAGACCAGGCAACATCCTGGTAAACCTCCTCTGTACTCTCTCCAAAGCCTCCACGTCCTTCTGGTAGTGTGGCGACCAGAATTGCATGCAATATTCTAAGTGTGGTCTAACTAAGGTTCTGTACATCTGCAACATGACTTGCCAATTTTTATACTCTTTGCCCCGACCGATGAAGGCAAGCATGCCGTATGCCTTCTTGACTACCTTATCCACCTGCGTTGCCACTTTCAGTGACCTGTGGACCTGTACGTCCAGAACTCCTAAGGGTTCTGCCATTTACTGTATACCTCCCACCTGCATTCGACCTTCCAAAATGCATTACCTCACATTTGTCCGGATTAAACTCTATCTGCCATTTCTCCGCCCAAGTCTCCAACCGATCTATATCCTGCGGTATCCTCTGACAATCCTCATCATTATCCGCAACTCCACCAACCTTTGTGTCGTCCGCAAACTTACTAATCAGACCAGCTACATTTTCCTCCAAATCATTTATATATACTACAAACAGCACTGATCCCTGCAGAACACCTCTAGTCCATTCAGAAAAACACCCATCCACTGTTACCCTCTGTCTTCTGTGACTGAGCCAGTTCCGTATCCATCTTGCCAGCTCACCTCTGATCCTGTGTGACTTCACCTTTTGCACCAGTCTGTCATGCGGGACCTTGTCAAAGGCTTTAACAAAGTCCATATAGACAACATCCACCGCCCTTCCCTCATCAATCACCTTCGTCACTTCCTCAAAAAACTCAATCAAATTAGTAAGTCACGACCTCCCCTTCACAAAACTATGCTGCCTCTTGCTAATAAGTTCATTTGTTTCCAAATGGGAGTAAATCCTGTCCCGAAGAATCCTCTCTAATAGTTTCCCTCCCACTGACGTAAGCTCTATAATTTCCTGGATTATCCTTACCACCCTTCTTCAACAAAGGAACAACATTGGCTATTCTCCAGTCCTCTGGGACCTCACCTGTAGCCAATGAGGATGCAAACATTTCTGTCAAGGCCCCAGCAATTTCTTCTCTTGCCTCATTCAGTATTCTGGGGTAGATCCCATCAGGCCCTGGGGCCTTATCTACCTTAATGCTTTGCAAGACACCCAACACCTCCTCCTTTTTGATAATGAGATGACCCAGACTATCTGCACTCCCTTCCCTAGGCTCATCATCCACCAAGTCCTTCTCCTTGGTGAATACTGATGCAAAGTACTCATTTAGTACCTCGCCCATTTCCTCTGGCACCATGCATAGATTCCCATCTCTCTGCAGAATGGTAGGGAATATCGGATTAATGTAGGAGGAGATGTGGTCGGGAATATGGGATTAATGTAGGATTAGCATAAATGGGTGGTTGATGGTTGGCACAGACTCGGTGGGCCGAAGGGCCTGTTTCAGTGCTGTATCTCTCTGTGACTCTATGACAAAAAACTCCAGTTGTGGCTTAACCAGAGCTTTGTAAAGTTTCAGCATAACTTCCCTGCTTTTGTACTCAGTGCCTCTATTAATGAACCCCAAGATCCCATATGCTTTACTAACCTCTCAGTATGTCCTGCCACCTTCAAAGATTGATACACATGAACTCCAGGTCCATTTGTCCATATATTCTTCAGATCTGTGCCATTTATCTATATTATCTTCTGTCAAAATGTATCACCATACACTTCCTTGTATTAAATTCCATCTGTCACTTTACTGCCCGTTCTGCTAGCCTATTTATGTCCTATTTGATATCATCCTCACTGTCTGCCACACTTCCAAGTTTGGTATAATTGGCAAATTTTCCAAATGGCAGGCAGTGACTAGAGGGGTACCGCAGGGATCGGTGCTAGGACCCCAGCTTTTCACGATATATATTCATGATTTAGATGAGGGAACTAAATGTAATATCTCCAAATTTGCAGATGACGCAAAACTGGGTGGGAGGGTGAGTTGTGAGGAGGATACAGAGAGGCTTCAGGATGATTTGGACAAGTTGAGTGAGTGGGCTAATGCATGGCAGATGCAGTATAATGTGGATAAATGTGAGGTTATCCACTTTGGTAGCAAAAAGAGGAAGGCAGATTATTATCTGAACGGCTATAAACTGAGAGAGGGGAATATGCAGCGAGACCTGGGTGTTCTGGTACACCAGTCGCTGAAAGTAAGCATGCAGGTGCAACAGGCAGTAAAAAAGGGAAATGGTATGTTGGCCTTTATGGTGAGAGGATTTGAGTACAGGGACAAGGATATCTTGCTGCAATTATACAGGGCCTTGGTGAGGTGACACCTGGAATATTGTGTGCAGTTTTGGTCTCCTTATCTGTGTCTCTCTCAGGCTTATCCTAAGCAAGGATTCAAAGTCTGTCTTCTGATGAATACAATCTTTCTCTCGTTCTCTGGTAAAAATAGAGTTCTGCTGGTCTGTGGCTGTACTACTGATGTTATTAACCCTTTCTTACCCATGTGTGCTATCAACGTTTCTCTTTAAGCACATCTTCAGAACTTTAGAATTGCCATATACTTCTAACTATTTTAATAAATAACAGTTTAACAATCCTTATTTAACATACAATGGGTAAATACCAGCATTCCATCAGATGAATAATTATCATTAGCAGTATTACAATAGCACATTTCTTCAATCTGATTAACCCTTTCCTTACTGTGCTGCCTTTCTTGGCTTTAGAGTATTTAATGTGAACTCTATAGATTCTTTCAGCATTATCATAGATCTCTAAACATTGGTTGTACACAAGATATCAAAAACATTGTGAATATCATGATGCATTGAAAAGTAAACATGGGTCAAAACCAATCCCTCTTTGCATTTCCATGTAGCTTAACCACATCATCTGTGTTGAAATGGTCCTCCTGTATACTACTACTGCTATCCATACACTGGATAATTTAAGTTTAAGTTTGGGGATCAGAATGAATTTTGAGTTTCCATTTTTCCATCTTTCTCTATTTGAATGAGCTTCCCTCTGGTAGATCCCTGTCTGTTTAATACTGACCTGGTTGTTCTGTTAAGCTTAGTGGGGGAGTTTGGTTTTCCCTATGGAACATGTTTCAGAGCCTTGAGTAAAGCTTTTCAATCAGTAATGATCCAGTAAATGGTCACATCCTCCTGATCTACATGAGCCATTTCAGATAATGGTGCTGTCAGTGTGACTGACCATGTCTGAGACCCAGTCTTCAGTGCATCTTCATCATGCATTCCACATACTGGTTGCCTCATGGATAACATATCACATTTATACTCACCGCAGAATCCCAAGGCCGTGCTACATGTGACATGAGACACAAGTCATTCCTGTGCTTCTGGGCTGTCGGATCAAAATATCAGAATGTCTGAAGGTCTTTGCTCTCCCCCTGCATGGCCGTGACCAGTTTATAAAATACATCCTCTCACTGTCCATTGACATGTTTATCTGCAGACCAGAATGCCTGATTAGGGTCATTCATCTCAGCAAGGAGGTTTTTTGCTTTCTCTTCTGACGGAGATTGTTCAACTTCATTAATGTCTCGATGCGAGAAGACTTTTCTGTTGGAACCTGTGAAAGTAAAGGTTTTACTTTGGCACCTCTTCCCAAAATGGCCAACATTCTTGCAGTGAAAGCATTCTGCTTTGTTTGCAGGACACTGCTCGTACCTGTGGGTCTTTCTGGTGCCACAGCATTGGAAGGGTTTTATGGCCTTTTGCTCTTTCCTTCCCAGGTGTACCTTCTTTTCTGGTGCTTCCTTTACAGTCCTATTCTTAATGAACTGTGTGGACACTGGAGGTTGTGTGAACCAAGGCTTCTCTTCACCTTTCCGGATTGCTCTGTTCTGCTCATGGACCTCTGCTTGTATCACCAGCTCTATTGCATTTTCTAGGCTGAGGTTTTCCTTAGACTGCAATAAAACTGATAAGGATTCATCAGCAATATCCACTACAATGAGGTCTCATATTAATTCTGCTTTTAGGTCTCCATATTCACATCCATCAACCAGCCTGTAAACGTCATTAATGCAAACGTCTACAGGTTCACCGGTTTCTGGAAACTTCCTTTGAATTTGGCCCTTTCTACAATTGTTTCTCCTCAGGTTGAAGTGCTTATCAAAGACTTTTAAGACTTCATCAAATTTATCTGATGTCTCATTAATGCCCTGTCTTGCAATAACATCATCTGCTATTGCTCCACTGGAGTAAAGTAATGTGATAACTTATTCTGAATCAGTCTTTCTGTCTAACTGAGAAGCAATTACATGCCTCAAAAATCTTTTCCTTGACAGTGACCTGTTTTGACGATCCTTCCATGTGTTTAAACCTCTTTGGTAGAGTAAAATTAAGATCCATGGCTTTTCTAAACATTCTGGGTAGTTTACTTTTTATTTTAAATTTTCCTTCCCGGACTGAAAGTTCTCCCAGACTTTTTGAAAGTTTTCCTGTGTTTTTCAGCCACACGATCGCCTCATGTAATGGCACCGACTGGTACTGTTGAATCGCTGAGGCTTGTCAATGCTCAATATTCTCAGCTCCCTTCCCTGTTTGAATTAGTTACCAGGTTCAACTTAACAATTAACTGTAACCTTATTCAACTGTATATTTATTACCATGTCCATCTGAACAATAAGCTCTAACATTATTCCCCTTGTTGATGGTATGTAGCCCAATTTAACAGTTGACTGTAGTGTTATAACGCATATGTATTACTTAACATGTCTAATTTACTTAAGTACCCTGCAACATTTGTTATTACGAACATTATAACAGTAACATTATAAGCAGTGTATTAGTTATCACACAAACATAACAAATAGCTGTAACTTTAGACATGTCATTATGTTATCATGTTCAATTTCACAATTAACTGTCAATTTATACACTGAGTAATAACTACCAATCCCAATATAACTATTGACTATAACAATATATGCTAAGTAATAGATACCATCTCCAACTGAGCAATCATGTGTACCTTTGTACACAGGGCGGCACAGTGGCACAGTGGTTAGCACCGCAGCCTGACAGCTCCAGTGACCCAGGTTCAATTCTGGGTACTGCCTGTGTGGAGTTTGCAAGTTCTCCCTGTGTTTGCGTGGGTTTCCTCCGGGTGCTCCGGTTTCCTCCCACATGCCAAAGACTTGCAGGTTGATAGGTAAATTGGCCATTAGCAATTGCCCCTAGTATAGGTAGGTGGTAGGGAAATATAGGGACAGGTGGGGATGTGGTAGGAATATGGGATTAGTGTAGCATTAGTATAAATGGGTGGTTGATGGTCGGCACAGACTCGGTGGGCCGAAGGGCCTGTTTCAGTGCTGTATCTCTAAACTAAAACTAAATATATTGTTTATCAAGCACAGATAAACAATGTACTGTACCCTTAAATCCATGACTGTGAGTCATAATTTACAATTGAACCTGTAGCTTGGTACTCCATGCATTTGTTACTGAGATAAATTTAGCAATTATCTAATGTTATTAGCCAGTGTATTTATTATATTCAATTGAACAGTTAACTGTATCTTTAATCTCTGTGTATTCGTTATCAAGGCCAATTTCATAATTAGCTAATTTCATTCGCCAGTGTTTTCATTATGTTCAATTTTCCAATGAACTGAAACCTCATTGCCCCTGTATATTAGTTATCAAACTCAAATTAACGATTTAATATAACATTTTAAATGTGGACTAGTTATAATGATAATTTAACAAATAACTGGATTTTTATTCTCCTATTATCTAGCTCAATTTAACAATTAATTGTAAATGGAAATGGTGTGTCTCAGTTATCATGTCAAATTTCACAATTAACTCTAACCTAAGCTTTTTTCTCTGCCTTTTCTATTCGTTTGTGGGATGTGAGCATCTTTGGCAAGGCCAGTCTTTAGTGTTCATCCCTAATTGTCCTTGAAAAGGTGGCGGTGAGCCGTTTTCTTGAACTGCTGCATTCCATGTGGGGTAGGTACACCCACAGTGCTGTTAGGAAGGGAGTTCCAGGTTTTTGACTCAGTGACAGTGAAGGAATGGCAATAGAGTTCCAAGTCAGGATGGTGTGTGACTTGAAGGGGAACTTGTAGTGCTGTTCCCATGCATTTGCTGCCCTAGTCCTTCTAGTTGGTGGAGGTTGCGGGTTTGGAAGGTGCTGTCTAAGGAGCCTTGGTGCGTTGCTGAAGTGCATCTTGTAGATGGTACACACTGCTGCCACTGAGCGTCGGTGGTGGAGGGGGTGAATGTTTAAGATGGGGTGCCAATCAAGCGGGCTGCTTTGTCCTGGATGGTGTCGAGCTTCTTGAATGTTGTTGGAGCTGCACCCATCCAGGTAAGTGGAGAGTATTCCATCACACTCCTGACTTGTGCCTTGCAGATGGTGGACTGGTTTTGGGGAGTCAGGAGGTGAGTTACTCGCCACAGGATTCCTAGCCTTTGACTTGCTCGTGTAGCCACGGTATTTATATGGCTACTCCAGTTCAGTTTCTGGTCAATGGTAGCCCCCCAGCATGTTGATAGTGGGGGATTCAGTGATCGTAATGCCATTGAATGTCAAGGGAAGATGGGTCGATTCTCTCTTGTTTGAGATAGTCATTGTCTGGCACTTGTGTGGTGTGAATGTTATGTGCCACTTATCAGCCCAAGCTTGGATGTTGTCCAGGTCTTGCTGCATTTCTACACGGACTGCGTCAGGGCCTGAGGAGTCAAGAATGGTGGTGAACATTGTGCAATCATCAGTGAACATCCCAACATCCAACATTATGATAGAGGGAAGGTCATTGACGAAGCAGCTGAAGATGTTTGGGCTGAGGACACTAACTTGAGGAACTCGTGCAGTGATGTCCTGGGACTGAGATGATTGACCTCCAACAACCACAATCATCTTCCTTTGTGTTAGGTATAACTCCAACCAGTAGAGAGTTTTCCTCCTGATTTCCATTGAATCCAGTTTTACTAGGGCTCTCCTTGGTAAAATGCTGCCTTGATGTCAAGGACAGTCACTCCCACCTCACCTTAATGCTCATGGGTTTGCATGTAATACATGAGCATAGATTCAACATGAACAATCTTTATTAATGACAGAAATGAAGAGACAGAGAATAATGTATCTAAGTTTCCTGATGATACAAAGTGAGGTGGGAATGTAAGCTGTGCGGAGGACACGAAGAGGCTGCAAAGAGATATAGAAAGGTTAAGTGAGTGAGTAACAAGTTGTTAGATGGAGTATAATGTGGGGAAAAGTGAGGTTATTCACTTTGATTGTTAGAAAGGAAAAGCAGAATATTTTTTTAAAAGGCATGAAACTGGTAAATGTTGATGTTCAGAGTGATTTGACTGTACAAAAACAAGGGACATGGATATTTAGCATCCAGGCATAATGAGCAATTAGGAAGTTAAACTATTGCAATGTGGTTAGAGTACAAAAATAGGGAAGTCTCGCTACAATTTGACAGGGCTTTGGTGAGACCACACCTGCAGCACTGTGTGTAGTGTTGGTCTCCATACCTAAGGATGAATATTCTTAACTGGAGGCGGTTCAGCGAATGTTCACTAGGTTGGTCTCTGGGATGAATGGGTTGTCCTATGTTGAGAGGCTGAGTAAATTGTGCTGATACTCTGTGGTGTTTATCAGAATATGAGATGATTTTATTAAACATTGATGATTGTGAAAGGGCTGGACAGGGTAGATACTGAGAGATTGTTTCCCCTGTCTGGGGAATCTAGAACATGGGGGCTCAGTATTAGGATAAGGGTTCAGTTATTTAGAGCTAAGATGAGGAGCAATTTCTTCACTCAGAGGGTTGTGAATCTTTGGAATTCTCTATCCTCCAGGATCTTGGATGCTCCATCATTGAATATATTTACAGCTGATTGGACAGATTTTTGTGCTGTCAGGAAATTGAGGAATATGAGGAGTGGGTGGGGAAGTGGAGTTGAGGCTGAAGATCAGCCATGATCGTATTGAATACCGGAGCAGGATAGAAGGGCTGAATGGTCTAATCATGCTCCTGTTTCTGATGTTCTTAACAGGCTCGAGTGGGTGAATGACCTCCTTCTGTTCCTGTGTATCAGGCTCGAGGAGCTGACTGACCTCCACATGTGTCTATGCAACAGGCTTGAGGAGCTGAATGGCCTTTCTCCTGTTCCTAGACAAAAGGATCGAGGGGCTGAATGGCCTTCCTCCTGTTCCTGTATAACATGCTCGAGGAGCTGACTGGCCTCCTCCGAATCTTGGGTAAAGGTTTTAAGGGGCTGAATTGCCTCCCACTATTCCTGTGTAACATTTTCGAGGGGCTTAGTGGCTTTATCCTGTTCCTGTGCAATATCCTGGAGGGGCTGAATGGCCTCCAACTGTTCCAGTATTGGAGGTTTCTGGGGGCGACTGGATCGACCCATGTCTCTACGTAGCAGACTCAAAGGAGAAGATGAGCAAACTCCTGTTCCTGTGCAATAGGTTCGAGTGGCTGAATGAAAATAACAAATAGGAGCAGCGTAGGCCATTCGGCCCTCAGTCCTGCTCCACCAGCAGAATGCTTCAGTAACCTCGCCCTCTGGGGAATTCACACACAAGCTGTCCTATCCCCCTGGCCTGGCTGCTATGCAATCGTATCCAGTGACACACCATGTGCTGATACCAACACTACACTAGCCTCTAAAGTTAACACAGTGCCAGTATCTGAGCTGGTGACTGTGAGTGATACTGTGGTGGGTTTACTCTTCCTCTTCCTCATGGCTGTTAGGAGGTTGAGAGACATCAGTTCATTTAAACTCCATATTTTAATACACAGGGCCCTGTTCTTTGCAGACAGAAAGAACATGTACAAACTTTGCGCTTGTTTCAGCTAAACAAAATAAGTGACAGCAATTCGCTCGTTCATCCCTCAGGGCAATGCCTTGACCAATCAGAGTCAAGCTGCCTGCTTTAAATTTCAAACAAAGCTTGTCAGTTAACTGTCAGTCAGCGTAAACTGGTGTTTTCTCCATGGTAACGCCTCTACCAATCAGAGTTCACTTTCCAACCAATCAGCACTGTCTTCTCAAACAGTTGTTCTCCCTTACTTTGGTTATTCTTGTGGATTGTCCTGATGAGTGCAAGACGAAAAGCTTGGACAAGATGTCTCCATTTTCAGTAATATTGAGATTAACTTTTTATTCCAGACTAATTGAATGAACTGAATTTAAATTCTCCAGCTGCTGTTCTGTGATTTAAATTGCAGTCTGTAGACCATGAATCTAGAGATGTAAATGTCTAATCCAGTAACATCAGCACTATGCTAGCATCCAATAACAGATAGATAATCAAACACCTCACACTGGTAGACACAGTGAAATACACTGAAGTGTTTCTAAATACAGAGAGCTGACAGACTACAGGAGGCCTCACAGTGTTGAACACAGTGATATACACAGAAATGTTTATAAGCACAGAGAGTGGATTGACCAGTGGAGACCTCATTCTGTTGGGACACAGTGAATTACACTGAAGTGTTTATAAACACAGGGAGCTGACAGACCAGGGGAGGCCTCACATTGTTGGGCATGGTGCAATATGGTGAAATCCATTGAAGTGTTTATAAACGCAGAGAGCTGGCAGACCAGGGGAGGCCTCACAGTGTTGGACACAGTGAAATACACTGCAATGTTTATAAACACTCTCATGGTCCTGTAGGTTTTTTCTCTCTCCAGGAAATATGTAGTGTGTCTTTAAGGCTTGCAAAGGATCAATACTGCTTTAAGAAACAGCAAGCCTCAGGAGTTAGAGAAAATGCTTTTTAGGTTGCCGTTGGATACAACCATTCGGAGACTGCAATTCAAAGGGTGCAATCTTCTTACCTTGGATAGAGCCACTTAGACTGAGCATCATGCGATACGTTTGTTACAATTGAGTTTTGAACTGGATTTTAGTTGGAGACAGTTTGTTCTAAGAGAACACGGACAGACAGCTAGTGTTAGCACCTGAAAAAAGAGCTCTCAGCCATTTAACCTGAAGGAAGAAAATTTCGTCTGTTTAATTATTTTTAAAAATAGCAAGCGAAAACAGAGATCTCTGGTAATTTAATCTGAAGGAAGGGAAGTTTCTGTGACAATCTTTTATCCCTCAAAACTCTGAAGTCAGATTGATTCTATTGAAAGTGTTTGCAAGTTGCTAATTGTTGAAATTTGCTGCAGCAGGAAAGCATCACTTACTGCTGGAATTAGACTATGGACTGTTCTACTGTTGAAGAACCTTATTTCCGCATGGGACGGCTGTGAGGACTTCCAGCAACATTGGATTGTAAATTTGCAAGGACTCTATTTTTTTTCTATTTTAAATGTTGTTTATATCTTCATTGTGTTTAAGAATTTAGTTTTTCTAATTAAACAGTTAATTTGTTGATTTAAAGACACCTGGTTTGTTTAGCCTCATTCAGGGGTTAATAGATAGTATAATTTAGCTGGGTCTTTCTTTAATTTGGAAATATTAAGATGATACATTAGGCGATCTGTGGAGGGATGGGATTGAATTAACAGTGCGTTTCTCCCACCACAATCAGAATTATATATTTTGTTTGGGAGCTTTGACTGGAGTTTTCGGTCACAATATATTAATTGGGTTTCTCACCCGGGATTTGAATAACATATTAATTAGGGATTTGCTGGAGATTTGAATTGGGTTTCTGGATTTGAATCGCAGTTGAATCATACTTAATTCGGTGGCTCGCATCTGGGATCGGAATCAGACAATTTTGGAGGGATTGGATTTGGAATCATAGTATCTACTTGTCTCTGGGATAACAAATTTAAATTGAGGTCCTGCAATTGGCATCATATTAATTGCTCTTGAATCTGGGATCATAACAATTCGAAACTCAATTGTTGGGATCTAAATCTGACCCCAATTACAAAGAAATTAAATGAACCAGGTCTCTTGTATAATAATGTACAGTCTATACCATTGTTATGGCATCAGTGGCTGTCACAGAGTTTTTGGGAAAGCAGAATGTTTCCCTGAGTGACTTGATAACTTTAACTAAGAACAAATCAAATTAAAATAAATTGGCAGCGAAATTGGGTTTGGGATTGAAATCAAGTGCCAAAAAAACAGAGATATTTGACATACTAGCTGAACATCTGGAACTGGCAGAAGATGATAATGATGATGATCATGATACAGATGAAGGACAATGCGAGGAACAGGAAAGGTACGAGAGTAATGCAGTGGAATTGGCTAGGATTCAGTTAGAAAATTTTTAAAAATTGGAGCTTCAACAGGAAAAAAGAAAAAGCAATAACCATAAGAAAACTTGAACTTCAGAGAGAGATTGAAAGATAAGAGAGGGAATTTAGGCTAAAAGTGATGGAACTAAGACAAAGGGGTAGTCTTAAATCCAGGAAAAATTCAGGTCAGGAAGAATCTGAATTTAGATCAAGATCCAGTGAGAAGTTGTTTAAATTTACACAGGCTCTATCTAAGTTTGAGGAAAGGGACGTAGAGGCATTTTTCATATATTTTGAAAAAATAGCCAAACAGATGAAATGGCCGAAAGAAAGCTGGACACTGCTTATGCAGGGCAGGCTGGTAGGCAGAGCTCATGAAGTTTATGCCATGCTTCCTGAAGAGGTTTCTGCAGATTAAAAAATGGCAAAAAAGTCTGTTGTCTCTGCATGTGAGTTAGTCCCTGAAGCTTACCGTCAGAAGTTTAGGAACTTACGGAGATTGACTGGGTAAACATATTTAGAATTTGAGAGGGTGAAGCAAATGACTTTTGTCCGTTGGATATGGGTATTAAAGATAGCAAACACATATGAGAACCTTCTCGAACTAATTCTCTTAGAAGAGTTCAAAAATGCCATTCCTACAGTAGGGAGAACTCATAAAGATAACCTGAAAGTTTTGAAAGCTAGGCAAGCAGCAGAGATTGCTGATGATTTTGAGCTTGTGAATAAGCCAACCTATTTTGTCTGTCACCCCCATAAACTCGAGAAGGATAGAAAGTGGGAGAGTGAAAGGAAGACAAGTAGCTGGGAACAAGAAGGAACAGCTGGAAATGCCCCAGGATCACCTCCTTAGGTCAGAAAGGAAGGTGCTGAGGGTAGAAGTGAGGTTTGCAAGCCAAAGTGTTATCATTGCAACAAAATGGGTCATCTTCGTTCAGAGTGCTGGAAATTGTGAGGTAAACCCATGGCGTTGTTGGGGTACATAAAGTTAGTGCAGAAGAAAAGACTCTGACTGAGAGTATAGCAGACCAGGCTATAGCTTTAACGACAGCTATGAATATGAAACCAGATACTAAAACTAAAAGGAGATTCCCTTTTTGATTCCCTAGCCAGCGGAAAAGCCCCTGGAAAGGACAGCATTACCCCTGAAATAATCAAGAGTGCCAAGCCTGCTATACTCTCAGCACTACATGAACTGCTATGCCTGTGCTGGGACGAGGGAGCAGTACCCCAGGACATGCGCGATGCCAACATCATCACCCTCTATAAAAACAAAGGTGACCGCGGTGACTGCAACAACTACCGTGGAATCTCCCTGCTCAGCATAGTGGGGAAAGTCTTTGCTCGAGTCGCTCTGAACAGGCTCCAGAAGCTGGCCGAGCGCGTCTACCCTGAGGCACAGTGTGGCTTTCGTGCAGAGAGATCGACTATTGACATGCTGTTCTCCCTTCGTCAGATACAGGAGAAATGCCGTGAACAACAGATGCCCCTCTACATTGCTTTCATTGATCTCACCAAAGCCTTTGACCTCGTCAGCAGACGTGGTCTCTTCAGACTACTAGAAAAGATCGGATGTCCACCAAAGCTACTAAGTATCATCACCTCATTCCATGACAATATGAAAGGCACAATTCAACATGGTGGCTCCTCATCAGAGCCCTTTCCTATCCTGAGTGGTGTGAAACAGGGCTGTGTTCTCGCACCCACACTTTTTGGGATTTTCTTCTCCCTGCTGCTTTCACATGCGTTCAAATCCTCTGAAGAAGGAATTTTCCTCCACACAAGATCAGGGGGCAGGTTGTTCAACCTTGCCCGTCTAAGAGCGAAGTCCAAAGTACGGAAAGTCCTCATCAGAGAACTCCTCTTTGCTGACGATGCTGCTTTAACATCTCACACTGAAGAATGCCTGCAGAGTCTCATCGACAGGTTTGCGTCTGCCTGCAATGAATTTGGCCTAACCATCAGCCTCAAGAAAACGAACATCATGGGGCAGGATGTCAGAAATGCTCCATCCATCAATATTGGCGACCACGCTCTGGAAGTGGTTCAAGAGATCACCTACCTAGGCTCAACTATCACCAGTAACCTGTCTCTAGATGCAGAAATCAACAAGCGCATGGGTAAGGCTTCCACTGCTATGTTCAGACTGGCCAAGAGAGTGTGGGAAAATGGCGCACTGACACGGAACACAAAAGTCCGAGTGTATCAGGCCTGTGTCCTCAGTACCTTGCTCTACGGCAGCGAGGCCTGGACAACGTATGCCAGCCAAGAGCGACGTCTCAATTCATTCCATCTTCGCTGCCTTCGGAGAATACTTGGCATCAGGTGGCAGGACTATATCTCCAACACAGAAGTCCTTGAAGCGGCCAACATCCCCAGCTTATACACACTACTGAGTCAGCGGCGCTTGAGATGGCTTGGCCATGTGAGCCGCATGGAAGATGGCAGGATCCCCAAAGACACATTGTACAGCGAGCTCGCCACTGGTATCAGACCCACCGGCCGTCCATGTCTCCATTATAAAGACGTCTGCAAACGCGACATGAAATCGTGTGACATTGATCACAAGTCGTGGGAGTCAGTTGCCAGCATTCGCCAGAGCTGGCGGGCAGCCATAAAGACAGGGCTAAATTGTGGCGAGTCGAAGAGACTTAGTAGTTGGCAGGAAAAAAGACAGAGGCGCAAGGGGAGAGCCAACTGTGCAACAGCCCCAACAAACAAATTTCTCTGCAGCACCTGTGGAAGAGCCTGTCACTCCAGAATTGGCCTTTATAGCCACTCCAGGCGCTGCTTCACAAACCACTGACCACCTCCAGGCGCGTATCCATTGTCTCTCGAGATAAGGAGGCCCAAAAGAAAGAATGAATATGAAACCAGATACTAAAACTAAAAGGAGTGTAGAAGTTAAGAATAAAATACCTGAGAGTTATAATGATTTTTTGTCAAAGGAGTAAATCCATATCCTGTAAGTGAGGCAGGAAAAACTATCATTATACTCAGGGACACAGGAGCAACCCAAACAATCTTACTGGCGAAAGATATGAGGTTTCAACCAGATAGTGCCTTGAATGCTAATGTTTTGGTTAATGGAATTGGCGGGGAGTATATACCTGTACCTTTGTATAAAGTATGCCTAGAAAGTGACTTAATATCTGGGATAGTAACTGTAGGTGTTGTCCACAGTTTACCAGTAAAGGGAATTGATCTACTCTGAGGAAATGATTCTGCTGGATCAAAAATATCAGTTTCCCCGATGGTTACAGGTGATCCAAGTGAAATTATGGAAATGGAGCAATTACAGGAGCAAGTTCCGGGAATATTTTCTGTGTGTGTAGTTGCCCGAGCAGTGGCTAAACAGGATCCATTATCGGAGGTAAAAGGGGCATCACAAATAGATAGCCAGACATCTAAAACTTCATTTGGGGATTTAGATAGTCCAAATGCGCTGTTTAATAGATCATCTATCATTGCAGCACAGCAAGCTGATCCAGAGATATACCGAATAGCACAGACGGCTCTGTCAGAAGCTGAGGTGAAAGGAGTTCTGGAAGGGTATTATATGACAAACGGAGTTTTGAGGAGGAAATTGAGGCCACCTCATAGGCCTGCCGATGAAGACTGAACAGTTGTTGAACAGATAGTGGTACCACCTAAATATCGACAGGGACTATTAAGGTGAGCACACGACATTCCTTTCACAGGACATAGGGGAATTCGGAAGGCCAAATCACACATAAGCCAACATTACTGCTGGCCAGGTCTTGCAAAGGAAGTGGGACAATTTTGTAGGGCCTGCCACACCTGTCAAATGGTGGGAAAATCACAACCTACCATAAAACGAGAACCTCTAGTTTCCATATCAGTGGTTGAGAAACCACATTACCGCAGGGAGGAGGATAAGCCAGTGCAGGTATGTCAGGTAATCGGGACTGTGGAGAAGGAAAAGGATAGTGAGGATGAGGCAGAAGCAGGCCTAGGAACTTCTCAGATTGAATCTCTAACTATCAGATTAGCAAATGCAAAATGGCGAGGAAAATTAATTAATAGACTTTTACACTTAGAGGCAAAACAACCTGAAGTCCTAACCAGGGTTTTCACAACGTTTCAAATAGTTTGTAGGGATAAGCCAGGATGTACAACCTTAGCCACACATGATGTGGATATAGGGGGAAACCATTCCTTTAAAACAACATCCTTGTTGCTTAGGTCCAGACAGACAGGCCCAAGTGGAAGCAGAGGTATAATGCATGCTGAAGGGAAGTTTAGTTGAACCTAGTCAGGACAGCTGGAATTCACAGATGAACATAGAACAGTACAGCACAGTACAGGCCCTTCGGCCCACGATGTTGTGCCGAACCTTTAACCTACTCTAAGATCAAACTAACTACCTACCCTTCATTCTACTATCATCCATGTACCTATCCAAGAGTCGCTTAAATGTCCCTAATGTATCTGCTTCTACCACCATCGCTGGCAGTGCATTCCACGCACCCATCACTCTCTGTGGAAAGAACCTACCTCTGACATCTCCCTGAAATCTTCCTCCAGTCACCTTAAAATTATGCCCCCTGGTGATAGCCCTTTCCACCCTGGGAAAAAGTCTCTGGCTATCCACTCTATCTATGCCTCGCATCATCTTGTACCCCTCTATCAAGTCACCTCTCATCCTTCTTCGCTCCAATGAGAAAAGCTCTAGCTCCCTCAGCCTTTCTTCATAAGACATGCCCTCCAGTCAAGGCAGCATCCTGGTAAATCTCCTCTGCACCCTCTCTAAAGCTTCCACATCCTTCCTATAATGAGGCGAAGAGAACTGAACACAATATTCCAAGTGTGGTCTAACCAGGGTTTTATAGAGCTGCAGCATAACCTCGTGGCTCTTCAACTCAAACCCCCTGTTAATGAAAGCCAACACACCATACGCCTTCTTAACAACCCTATCAACTTGGGTGGCAACTTTGAGCGATCTATGGACATGGACCCCAAGATCCCTCTGTTCCTCCACACTACCAAGAATCCTGTCTTTAAGCCTGTATTCTGCATTCAAATTCAACCTTCCAAAATGAATCACTTCACACTTTTCCAGGTTGAACTCCATCTGCCACTTCTCAGCCCAGCTCTGCATCCTGTCAATGTCCCGTTGCAATCTACAACAGCTTTCCACACTATCCACAACTCCAGCAATCTTCGTGTCATCGGCAAACTTGCTAACCCAGCCTTCCACTTCCTCATCCAAGTCATTTATAAAAATCACAAAGAGCAGAGGTCCCAGAACAGATCCTTGTGGAACACCACTGGTCACCGAGCTCCATGCTGAATACTTTCCATCTACTACCACCCTCTGTCTTCTATGGGCCAGCCAATTTTGTATCCAGACAGCCAGCTTTCCCTGCATCCCATGCCTCCTTACTTTCTGAATGAGCCTACCATGGGGAACCTTATCAAACGTCTTGCTAAAATCCATATACACCACATCCACTGCTCTTCCTTCATCAATGCGTTTTGTCACATCTTCAAAGAATTCAATAAGGCTTGTGAGGCATGACCTGCCCCTCACAAAACCATGCTGACTGTCTCTAATCAAACCATGCATTTCCAAATAATCATAAATCCTGTCTCTCAGAATCCTATCCAATAATTTGCCCACTACCAACGCAAGACTGACTGGTCTATAATTCCCAGGGTTACCCCTATTCCCTTTCTTGAACAAGGGAATAACATTTGCCACCCTCCAATCATCTGGTACTACTCCAGTGGACAGTGAGGACGCAAAGATCATCGCCAAAGGCGCGGCAATCTCTTCCCTCACTTCCCGTAATATCCTTGGGTATATCCCGTCTGGCCCCGGGGACTTATCTGTCCTCATATCATTCAAAATTTCCAGCACATCTCCCTCTTAACATCAACCTGCTTGAGAGTATCAGCCTGTTTCACGCTGTCCTCACAAACGACCAGGTCCCTCTCACTAGTGAATACTGAAGCAAAGTATTCATTCAGGACCTCCCCTACCTCCTCCGACTTCAGGCACAAGTTCCCTCCACTATCCCTGATCGGCCCTACCATCACTCTGGCCATCCTCTTGTTCCTCACATCAGTGTAGAATGCCTTGGGATTTTCCTTAATCCTACCCACCAAGACTTTTTCATGTCCCCTTCTAGCTCTCCCAAGTCCATTCTTCAGTTCCTTCCTGGCTACCTTGTAACCCTCTAGAGCCCTGTCTGATCCTTGCTTCCTCAACCTTAAGTAAGCTTCCTTCTTCCTCTTGACTAGCTGTTCCACATCTCTTGTCATCCAAGGTTCCTTCACCCTACCATCCCTTCTTTGCCTCATCGGGACAAACCTATCCAGCAGTCGCAGCAAGTGCTCCCTAAACAACCTCCACATTTCTGTCATGCAATTCCCTGAGAACATCTGTTCCCAATTTATGCTCCCCAGATCCTGCCTAATGGCATTGTAATTCCCCATCCCCCAATTAAATATTTTACCATCCCGTCTGCTCCTGTCCCTCTCCATGACTATAGTGAAGGTCAGAGAGTTGTGATCACTATCACCGAAATGCTCTCCCACTGAGAGATCTGCCACCTGGCCTGGTTCGTTGCCAAGCACCAAGTCCAACATAGCCTCCCCTCTAGTCAGCCTAACTACATATTGAGTCAGGAAACCTTCCTGGACACACCTGACAAAAACTGCTTCATCCAAACTATTTGCACTAAGGAGGTTCCAATCAATATTAGGGAAGTTGAAGTCACCCATGACAACAACCCTGTTACTTCTGCACCTTTCCAAAATCTGCCTCCCAATCTGTTCCTCCGTGTCTCAGTTGCTATTGGGGGTCTATAGAAAATTCCCAATAAAGTGATTGCTCCTTTCCTGTTTCTGACTTCCTCCCATAATGACTCAGTAGACAAACCCTCCTCGACGACCTCCCTTTCTGCAGCTGTGATACTATCCCTGATTAGCAATGCCACTCCCCCACCTCTTTTACCTCCCTCCCTATTCCTTTTGAAACATCGAAACCCCGGAACATCCATTCCTGCCCCTGTGATATCCAAGTCTCCGTAATGGCCACAACATTGTAGCTCCAAATACTGATCCATGCTCTAAGTTCATCACCCTTATTCCTGACACTTCTTGCGTTAAAATAGACACACTTCAACCCATCATACTGGCTGCAACTTTGCCCTGTCAACTGTCTAACCTTCCTCACAGACTCTCTGCACTCTGTATCTGCCAGTTCAACAGCTACCCCATCCACTGATCCGTAGCTCCGGTTCCCATCCCACTGCCAAACTAGTTTAAACCCTCCCAAAGAGCTCTAGCAAACCTCCCGCCCAGGATATTGGTGCCCCTCCAGTTCAGATGCAACCCGTCCTTCTTGTACAGGTCCCACCTTCCCCAGAAGGTATCCCAATGATCCACATATCTGAAGCCCTCCCTCCTACACCAGTTCTGTAGCCACGTGTTCAGCTGCACTCGCTCCCCGTTTCTAGCCTCACTAGCACGTGGCACCGGTATCAATCCTGAGATTACAACTCTGCTCGTCCTGCCTTTTAGCTTCCAACCTAACTCCCTGTATTCGCTTTTCAGGTCCTTATCCCTTTTCCTAGCTATGTCATTGGTACCGATGTGTACCACGACCTCTGGCTGCTCCCCCTCCCCCTTAAGAATCCTGTAGACTCGATCCGAGACATGCCTGACCCTGGCACCCGGGAGGCAACGTACCATCCGGGAGTGTCATTCCCAAACACAGAATCTCCTGTCTGTTCCTCTAACCATTGAATCTCCTATCACTATCGCTCTCCGATTCTCCCCCCCTTCTCTTCTGAGCCACAGAGCCAGGCTCAGTGCCAGAGACCTGGCCGCTGTGGCTTTCCCCTGGTAGGTTGTTCCCCTTCCCAACCGTATCCAAAATGGTATACTTATTATTGAGGGGAACGGCCACAGGGGATCCCTGCACTGTGCATCTATTCCCTTTCCCTCCCCTGACGGTCACCCAGCTACCTTTATCCTGTAACGTAGGTGTCACTACTTCCCTATAACTGCTCTCTATCATCCCCTTGATGTCTTCACCTGGTGGGTCAATTCAAACTTGCATAGATTCTAGAAAAGTCACTGTGGTAAAGAAGGCAGACTCCTACCCAAATTCCCATTTAAAGGACTGTAAGGACAGGCTGGGCAACACAATGTCTCTTAAAGAGGCAAATGTGTTGGAGGAAACCTGTCAAATTCCTTATTCCTGACACTTCTGCACTCTGTATCTGCCAGTTCAACAGCTACTCCATCCACTGATCCGTAGCTCTGGTTCCCATCCCATCCCAGGGTAACAAAAAACTCAGCTTCTGTTACATCAGAAAGGGTTTTTCAGTGTCAAGTGATGACACATAGGTTAAGGGGTACTCGAAAAAATTCTCAGATATTAGAAAACCCGGTAGTGGTCAGTGCCCTTAGCTGTGCAGCTCCACCTGGATGACGTGATGGACAATAGGGACACTTGGAGGGAAAACACAAAACAATTGGAAGACTGTGCTTGTAAATTTGAAATGGGTTAACTGGAACAACCTTTTGAAAATTCAAAGCCTAAATGTTCTGATGGAACTTGTTGCTGTAGTCTAAACATTTTTTTTAATAATGTGTATATCTGTAAATGCGTGGAAAAAAAAACAATTAAACTGAAGGAAGGGAAGTTAGACTGTGACAATCAATCTGATATCCCTCAAAAATTCTAAAGCCAGATTGATTAATTCAAAAGTGTTTACAAGTTGTTAATTGTTGAAATTCGCTGAAGGAAGGAAAGCATCACTTACTGCTGGAATTAAATGACGGACTGTTCGACTGTTGAAGAACCTTTCTTCCCCCATCGGACGGCTGTGAGGACTTTAAGCAACATTGGACTGTAAATTTGCAAGAACTCTATTTTTTTCTATTTTAAATGTTGTTTTAATCTTCATAGTGTGTAAGAATTTAGTTTTTCTAATTAAACAGTTAATTTGTTGATTTAAAGACACCCTCATACAGGGGTTATTAGATGGGACAACTTGGCTGGGTCTTTCTTTAATATGGAACGTTTAAACTGATCTGTGGAGGGACGGGATTGAAGTAACAGTGCGTTTCTCCCACCACAATCAGAATCGTATATTTTGCACAGGTAGATAAGATGGTTAGGAAGGCATATGGGATACTTGCCTTTATTAGCCGAGGCATAGAATATAAGAGCAGGGAGGTTATGATGGAGCTGTATAAAACACAAGTTAGGCCACAGCTGGAGTACTGTGTACAATTCTGGTCTCCACACGATAGCAAAGATGTGATTGCACTGGAGAGGGTGCAGAGGAGATTCACCAGGATGCTGCCTGGGCTGGAGAATTTCAGCTATGAAGAGAGACTGGATAGGCTAGGATTGTTTTCCTTAGAGCAGAGAAGACTGAGGGGGGCCTGATTGAGGTATACAAAATTATGAGAGGCATAAATAGGGTAGATGAGAAGAAACTTTTTCCCTTAGCAGAGGTGTCAATAACCAGGAGGCATCGATTTAAGGTAAGGGGCAAGAGGTTTAGAGGGGATTTGAGGAGAAAAATTTCACCCAGAGGGTGGTTGGAATCTGGAACACACAGCCTGAAGAGATGGCAGAGGCAGGAACTCTCACAACATTTAAGAAGTACTTAGATGAGCACTTGAAATGCCATAGCATACAAGGCTACGGGCCAAGTGCTGGAAAATGGGATTAGAATAGATAGGTGCTTGATGGCCGGCACAGACATGATGGGCCGAAGGGACTGTCTCTGCTGTATAACTCTATGACTCTATTTCCCTGGAAGTCATGTTTTATTTTTAACCAGTCTGCCATGTGGGATCTTGTCAAATGCTTTCTAATATCCATGTAGACTACATCAACTGCACTACACTTATCAATCTTGCTTGTTACTTCAAAAAAATTAAATCGAGTTGGTCAGACACAATTTTCCCTTCACTAATCCATGCTGACTATCTTTGATTAATCTTTGACCTTCTACCTGACAGTTCATCCTTTCTCTCAGAATTTATTCCAATAATTTGCCTCCTACTGAGGTTAGACTGACTGGCCTGTAATTATTCGGTCTTTTTGAACTAAGGTACAATGTTAGCAGTCCTCTAATCCTTCGGCACCACACCTGTATCCGGTGAGGACTAAAAATGATAGTCAGACAAAGAACAAAGAATAGTACAGCACAGGAACAGGCCATTCGGCCCTCCAAGCCTGCGCCGATCTTGATGTCTGCCTAAACTAAAACCTTCACTTCCGGGGTCCGTATCCCTCTATTCCCATCCTATTCATGTATTTGTCAAGATGCCTCTTAAACGTCTCTATGGTACCTGCTTCCACCATCTCCCCCGGCAACAAGTTCCAGGCACTCACCACCCTCTGTGTAAAGAACTTGCCTCGCACATCCCCTCTAAACCTTGCCCCTCTCACCTTAAACCTATGTCCCCTAGTAACTGACTCTTCCACCCTGGGAAAAAGCTTCTGACTATCCACTCTGTCCATACCGCTTATAACTTTGTAAACCTCTATCATGTCGCCCCTCCACCTCCGTCGTTCCAGTGAAAACAATCCGAGTTTATCCAACCTCTCCTCATAGCTAATGCCCTCCAGACCAGGCAACATCCTGGTAAACCTCTTCTGTACCCTCTCCAATGCCTCCACGTCCTCTGGTAGTGTGGCGACCAGAATTGCACGCAATATTCTAAGTGTGGCCTAACTAAAGTTCTGTACAGCTGCAGCATGACTTGCCAATTTTTATACTCTATGCCCCGACCGATGAAGGCAAGCATGCTGTATGCCTTCTTGACTACCTTATCCACCTGCATTGCCACTTTTAGTGACCTGTGAACCTGTACGCCCAGATCGCTCTGCCTGTCAATACTCCTCAGGGTTCTGCCATTTACTGTATACTTCCCACCTGCATTAGACCTTCCAAAATGCATTAAACGCCATCTGCCATTTCTCCACCCAAGTCTCCAACCGATCTATATCCTGCTGTATCCTCTGACAATCCTCATCATTATCCGCAACTCCACCAACCTTTGTGTCGTCTGCAAACTTACTAATCAGACCAGCTACATTTTCCTCCAAATCATTTATATATACTACAAACAGCAAAGGTGCCAGCACTGATCGCTGTGGAACACCACTAGTCACATCCCTCCATTCAGAAAAGCACCCTTCCACTGCTACCGTCTGTCTTCTATGACCAAGCCAGTTCTGTATCCATCTTGCCAGCTCCCCTCTGATCCCGTGTGACTTCACCTTTTGTATCAGTCTGCCATGAGGGACCTTGTCAAAGGCTTTACTGAAGTCCATATAGACAACATCCACTGCCCTTCCTTCATCAATCATCTTTGTCACTTCCTCAAAAAACTCAATCAAATTAGTGAGACACGACCTCCCCTTCACAAAACCATGCTGCCTCTCGCTAATAAGTCCATTTGTTTCCAAATAGGAGTAAATCCTGTCCCGAAGAATCCTCTCTAATAATTTCCCTACCACTGACGTAAGGCTCACCGGCCTATAATTCCCTGGATTATCCTTGCTACACTTCTTAAACAAAGGAACAACATTTGCTATTCTCCAGTCCTCTGGGACCTCACCTGTAGCCAATGAGGATGCAAAGATTTCTGTCAAGGCCCCAGCAATTTCTTCCCTTGCCTCATTCAGTATTCTGGGGTAGATCCCATCGGGCCCTGGGGACTTATCAACCTTAATGCTTTGCAAGACACCCAACACCTCCTCCTTTTTGATAATGAGATGACTGAGACTATCTACACTCCCTTCCCTGGGCTCATCATCCACCAAGTCCTTCTCCTTGGTGAACACTGATGCAAAGTACTCATTTAGCACCTCGCCCATTTCCTCTGGCTCCACACATAGATTCCCTTCTCTGTCCCTGAGTGGGCCAACCCTTTCCCTGGTTACCCTCTGCTATTTCCTCCCTCGCTTCTTTTCAGAGCTTGGGGTGCATTTCATCCAGCCCTGGTGATTTATCCACTTTCAAGAATGTTAAACCGATTAATATTTCCTCTTTCCCTATGTTTATCACACCCAATATGTCACACTCCTCCTCCTTAACTGCAATAACTGCTTCATTCCCCACTTTTGTGAAGACAGACGCAAAGTATTCATTAAGAACCATACCAATATCTTCCACTCCTACACGTAGGTTACCTTTTTGGTCTTTTATGGGCCCTACTCTCTCCTTAGTTATCATCTTACTCTTAATGTAATGATAAAACATCTTTGGGTTCACCTTGATTTGGTTGCCAATATTCTTTCATGCCCACTCTTTGTTTTCCTAATTTCCTTTTTGATTTCACTGCTCCACTTTCCATACTCCACTCGGCTTTCTGTCGTATCGAGTTCTTGGTGTCGGACATAAGCTTTCCTTTTCTGCCTTATCTTACCCTGTAGGCTCCTTGTGTGCCAACTGTGCAACAGCCCCAACAAACAAATTTCTCTGCAGCACCTGTGGAAGAGCCTGTTACTCCAGAATTGGCCTTTATAGCCACTCCAGGCGCTGCTTCACAAACCACTGACCACCTCCAGGCGCGTATCCATTGTCTCTCGAGATAAGGAGGCCCAAAAGAAAGGCTCCTTGACATCCAGGGGGCTCTAGATTTAACCCTTCCATCCTTTTTTCTTTGTGGGAACATGTTTACTCTGAACCACTTGAGTCTCCCCTTTGAATATCCAATTCAGTCTCGTTACTAAATATATTCTATCATGAGGGAATAAACTTACTGTCGTAATCTGTTTGTTCATTTTTGTTGAAATAAATGTTGAATAATGTTGCAACCTCAATATTCCCACGGCGATCCCACAGGATATAAATTAAATGCAGTGGGAATACATCATAGCAGAGTTTAATACAGCGGGATTGTTTGCAGTACAAAGGGGTAGATCACTTCACACAGAGAATGCATCGACCATTTGACATTACTGAGAAAATATATTATCCGATCCTTGCCATCATCGGCGTTCCTGGTAAGTGACTATACCGTTTGAAGTTGTGTAAATCTGTATGTGAACTGGTCTCTGGAATTAGTCTGTTGTTGATGAGGTTGCACGCTGGTCACCATTATACAGACACCCGATGAGTGACATAATTTCTATGAATAGCAAATCAGAAACTCCATTGCTGTTACAACTTTCTGTTTAAGTCACATGGCCAAGTTAAACTACCAAATTTAGAGCAATCATGTAGAATCTTGTCCCCGCACTTAGTGCTGGCAACTGTCGTGGACATTTGTAATGGGAGTATCTTTAACTGTCGAATTGGACTGAATCTGGGTCACTAACTGGAATGATTCGATGAATAAGCTGGTTCTATTTTGAAATTGCTGTCTTACATGACTGGTATCTCCACTCCATGGAGCTCCCTCTCTGTTTAACAGATGTCATATCTGGCAAACGGGAAGATTTTTCTTGTTGGTGGCAGATGTTTGGTTATAAGTATATGAAGTGAAATGCATTGATATTGCTGTATCCTATTGAACTGCTCCAAGTGAAATGGATATTTACCATTTACAAATGTTTAAAAAGAATGATCACCTCGACAGCATTCAAATCCCCTGTACACTGACTTATTATTACCCTGAGTATAGTTACTGTAAACACTTTCGTTATTTTAGTGCTGATTAATCACCTTTCCCCAAGACGGTCCAGAAATGTTGTCGGTCATGAGTGCTAATTTTTATTATCTTGCTATTCACAGGATGAATATTGAGCTATGATTACTGAATCATCCACTTCTGTAAGTGATTCAGTTTTGATGGATCAGTTGTCATCAGTGATTCAGGACCTTTACCCATGTAACCTGTACCAAGTTCTGCCCTTGGCTGAATGAGGTGTGTCCCTGTGAGGAGGGGCATCTATAACCGAGGAACAGATATATCCAGTTTTCATAACACAGCGATCAGATAAAGGGCAGTAAATAATCACATTATAAACTGTTGATAATGGAACAAATAGAGCACTTCTCTCAGTTCTGGTACCACCTTGGTTAAAATAGTTACACTTTCTCTAGTGTATCTATACCCTTTTTGTAATATGGAGACGAGAACTGTACACAGGGCGGCACAGTGGCGCAGTGGTTAGCACCGCAGCCTCACAGCTCCAGGGACCCGGGTTCAATTCCAGGTACTGCCTGTGTGGAGTTTGCAAGTTCTCCCTGTGTCTGCGTGGGTTTTCGCCGGGTGCTCCGGTTTCCTCCCACAACCAAAGACTTGCAGGTGATAGGTAAATTGGCCATTATAAATTTCCCCTAGTGTAGGTAGGTGATAGGGAATATAGGATTACTGTAGGGTTAGTATAAATGGGTGGTCGTTGGTTGGCACAGATTCGGTGGGCCGAAGGGCCTGTTTTAGTGCTGTATCTCTAAATAAATAAATAAAACAGCACGCTAAGTGTTATAAAACACATGTTCTATTTAGCTCTTTGATTTTTCAATTTCGTCCTGCTAGAAATGAACTCCAGTGATATATTTGCATTTTTATGGCCCTGTTAACCTTTGTTGCTACTTCAAACGATTTGTAAATCGCCACCCCTGAACCCTTTTCCCTTCGACCCCGTTCAGACGCTTCTTCTCCAGGGAGTATTTGGGAAGCTTGTTCTTCCAACTAATATTCAGCACCTCACCCTTAGTTATATTGAAATTAATTTGCTATTTTGATGGTGCATTTTTTTTATTTGTAATGATATATTGTTGCATTCTTCCTCTGTATTAACTCGAATCTCTGTTTGGATTGGTCTGCAAATTTTGAAATTGTGCTTTAGTTTCCTGTGTCCATGCGATTTATGTAAATGGTGAACAAATATATTTCCATCACTGCTCCACGTGAAACACCTTCCACCAATCTGAGTAAAGACCTTTAACCCCTACTTCCTGTTTTCTGTTTCTGCAGCCAACTTGCTGTCCATGGTGCTGCATGCCCCTAACTGCACTTGTTCTGAGATTAGTCATGAGTCTCCTGTCCAGTCCATTATTGAAAACCTTTAGATAATTGAAGTATATTACATATACTATATTGCACTTATCTACTCTTTCTGATATACTTATTCAAAGATTTCAATAGGTTGGTCAAGTATGACCTTCCTTTTGGAATGCTATCAACATCATCGGGGCTACCATTGACCAAAAACTGAACTGGAGTAGCCATATAAATACCGTGGCTACAAGAGCAGGTCAGAGGCTAGGAATCACCTCCTGTCTCCCCAAAGCCTGTCCACCATCTACAAGGCACAAGTCAGGAGTGTGATGGAATACTCTCCACTTGCCTGGATGGGTGCAGCTCCAACAACACTCAAGAAGCTCGACACCATCCAGGACAAAGCAGCCTGCTTGATTGGCACACCATCCACAAACATTCACTCCCTCCACCACCGATGCACAGTGGCAGAAGTGTGTACCATCTACAAGATGCACTGCAGCAACGCACCAAGGCTCCTTCGACAGCACCTTCCGAACACGCGACCTCTACCACCTAGAAGGACAAAGGCAGCAAATACATGGGAACACCACCACCTGCAAGTTCTCCTCCAAGTCACACACCATCCTGACTTGCAACTATTTCACCGTTCCTTCACGGTCACTGGGTCAAAATCCTGGAACTCCCTTCCTAACAGCACTGTGGGTGTCCCTACCTCACATGGACTGCAGTGGTTCAAGAAGGCAACTCACCACCACCTTCTCAAGGGCAATTAGAGATGGGCAATAAATGCTGGCCTGGCCAGCGATGCCCACATATCATGAATAATAATTTTAAAAATGTGCTAATTACTCAATTATATTATGTGGTTCTAGATGTTTTCCTGTTACATCTTTAAGTATGAATTCCATTATCTTTCCTACATTGCCATGATGCTAACTAGTGTATAGTTCTTTGGACTTGTGCGGTTTCTGTGGTAGGTACAAGACTCACATTTGCTGTCCGTCAGTCCTCTGACACTATTGGCTATTCTGATGATAATGAAGAAACAGACAATTGTGTCTCTGTTATCTCTTCACTAGCTTTTTTAGTACGTGTGGGCGCAATTCATCTGGACCAGAGAATTTACCGTTTCTTTGATTACTTTATCGAATATCCCTCCCCTTTCTACATTAAACATCTTGGAGGTTATTTTGGTAAATGTATTCACAATTATATGTTAGTTAAGTTCCTCCTCTCAAAGACCTCTCTACCTGCTTCAGGCTTTGAATCCTCATCCACGGTTTCATTTTCCTCCTACTTGTCTCACAACACCAGAGACTCCTTTCCTTCTGAGCTCGGGGCTCTGCTCTGGAAGTCGGTTTACATTTCTGGCCATGCATTTTTCCCCTCTCTTGTCCAAAGTCCAGTAAACCCAAGCTGTTGCTAAACTCACAGTGGATAGGATCTTGCGTGACAGACAACATGAGGCCGTTTCCTGTCCAGTTTCCCTCCACTAGCTTCTGCTGGTTCATTCCGAGGACCCCATTTGAAATTGCTTAGTTTTGTTTAATTCACCCGCCATTTTTGCTGGAGCTCCTCTCTTGCTCAGTGGCTCTGGCATGGGAATGAAAACCCTCATTGGTTCATGATCCTGACCCATGCCCAGGTACCCTGTTATAAAGTGTAGGTGTGTGGAGTTTGTTTGTAAACCGGGGGATATTTCACACTCACATGGAGTCACTATGTGAGTTGTACGGGTCCTAGCTATGTTGCCTTTGTGTAGGATATGCAAACCATTCTTTGCTTCAATCCTGCTCAGGCCCCCTCCTTCACACAGTTTTACCAGTACTTTGATGACTGTGCTCTTGTCATTTCCTTGTTTTGCCTTGAACTGGAACATTTAATCAACTTTGCTTCTAATTTCCGTCCTTCCCTCGCCTTCGCATTGTCCATCTCTGACATTTCCCTTCTCTTGCTGGACTTCTCTACCTCCAGTTCATGGGATTGACTGTCCACCAATATCTACTACAATCCCACAACTCCCTTGATTATTCTTCTACCCACCTCTCTTCCTGGAAAGGTGCTGTTCCATTCTCCCAGTTTTCCCACCTTGGTTCCATCTGTTCTGATGATGCTACCTTCCACAGCAGTGCTTTGAAATGCCTTCATTATTCTTTAACCGAGGATTCCCCTCCACTATGGTTAGCAGGGCCCTTGACCGTGTCCATCCCATTTCTCACTTTACTGCCTTCACTCCTCCCCCTCCCTGCCAGGACAAGGACAAAGTTTCCCTTGTCCTCACTGTCCACCCCTCCAGCCTTCACATTTAACGCATCATCCTCCAGTGTTTATGCCAGATCCAACTACGTTTACCACAAACCATATGTAATATCGTCCCGTTCTGATGAAAGGCTACTGGTCGGAAATTATAACACTGATTTTTGCTCCACAGATGCTGCCTGTTGCAACATCCCTCTATTTTGATCAGATTTACAGCAGTTTCAGTCTCCCCGCTCATTGAGAAACTGTGGTCCACTCAATTACCTCCAATATCTACTCCCATTCCTAGAGCACTTTTTTAGATTAGAGATACAGCACTGAAACAGGCCCTTCGGCCCACCGAGTCTGTGCCGACCATCAACCACCCATTTATACTAATCCTACACTAATCCCATATTCCTACCAAACATCCCCATCTGTCCCTATATTTCCCTACCACCTACCTATACTAGTGACAATTTATAATGGACAATTTACCTACTAACCTGCAAGTCTTTTGGCAGGAAACCGGAGCACCCGGAGAAAACCCCACGCAGACACAGGGAGAACTTGCAAACTCCACACAGGCAGTACCCAGAATCGAACCCGGGTCCCTGGAGCTGTGAGGCTGCAGTGCTAACCACTGCGCCACTGTGCCACCACTGTGCTTCGATATCTCACTCCCAGTTTGAGCTCTCTATCTTCGACCCTCTACAAACTTTTACACTGAAGCTCAATGAGGAACAACACCAGAGTTTTTGATTAGGCATTTTATTGTCTGTTGCATTCAATACCGAGAGCAAAAGCATCAGATTGTACCCATTGCTCCCACATTCTCCGGCGGCCGATGCTGTTATTGGAGCATAGCTACACCAGAGCCACAGGGAGAGGTGGGGGTGTGGGCTTGTGCTTGATGTGGGGTTCGCCTATTGGTACACAGTTGGCAGGCTGGTCCACACCCCTGGGGTCCACCCACCATTCTCTGTTACTTTTTCAGGCTACTGGAATCTTCTCCTTTCTGTCAGATTTTCCATTCTCCCCTCTTCCTCTATGATTTCGCTGTAACCATCTACACATCCGCTGGGCCTATCTTCCATTTCGTTAACTGCTCCATTTGCCTTACATCATCATCCCGTTCGTCACTCCATCACTCTTGCTCTCCACCTGATCACAGACCTAATTCTGTCATCCCTCTCTCCCCCACTTTTCATCGCCTCTATCATTGATTTAAAACTGTTAATCTGTAATATCGTCCCGTTCTGATGAAAGGTTACTGACCCGAAATGTTAACTCTGATTCTCGCACCACAGATGCTGCCTGACCTGTTGTACCCGTACCCCTTTACTTCAGTTCTTGGACTTTGGGAATTTCAATAACAAAATTGCACAGGAGACAGGGTTTGGCTTAACCACAAATTTGTTTATTTAAACAAAACAAAACCTTCCTAACACCCTGTTACAAAGACCTCTAAACTAATTTAAACCTTTTCGGGAAAAAAATCCACTGGCAAAACCCTACGTTTCTGCTCTACGTTCACTCAATTCAAAACCCAAACCCTCCCAGGATTTGGTTGCTACACTTGAAATTGTTTTAAAACTCTCAGCCCCAAATACCCCTTGGATTTGGCTGATAACTTACATCCTCCACGCGGCTGGGCCTTCCGGTGAGAATTTTATAGGTCCACGAGCCAGGTTGACTGTTCCTGACCCTCCTTCTCGACTGCAGCCCCCACAGTACAAACCCCTTCAAGATTTGACTGAAAAACTTACAATCACCCACACGGCTGGTCATTACCAATCTTGATTGTAGGCCTGGACCTGAGATGACCAGTCCCTGTCCTTCTTCACATAACTGCAGCGCCAAGCCCTTCGATCTTGTCCTTTCTATGATGATCCTTATTGAAATATCATGAACACATCTCCTGAGGTCATCCTGCTGGATGGTCAGCAATTAGCATCTTTTAATCTCTTTCCTCTGTTACCTGCCTGGTCCAGACAGATCCATTTAGTGCTGATGTTATTTCCCTGACCAAGAACAATGAACTCCACCAAGGTGAGGTATTCCAGGCTCCAGAGCTGATATACATGAAAAGGTTTCTCTCCTGTCTTGACAGGGGTGAATGCTGTGATCTGGGGCTGGTTAGTTGCAACAATGGCCTCCCCAATCACTTAACATGATGGCAGTTATCCTGTGTCACTATTATGATAATGTCCCAAATTCCAGTCCTTTAACAGTATCAGTTCTGTTGGAATGTTTGAATTTGACCCATTGAATGCGGCCTGTCTCTGTGTGATTTGTGGTGAGTTTTGGTTCTCATTCACAGTACTGTTGTCCCTGGGGGTTGGGGTTCCTTCCTCATACTCCACAAAGTCCAGTTTTAATGTCCAGTTGGGGGGGGGGGGGGAGGAATTCCGATTCCACACTGCTGACTGTTGCAACATACTCCTATTTTTAACAGATTTACAGCAGTTGCAGTATTTTGTTATTACTCAACTACTTTAGGCCTGGTTATTAATAGGAGTGGGAGAGGAGTTTCTATTATCCTGAACAGGTTCTGTGCCCTGACCACAGCCTGATTGACAGGCTTGGCTTTGAGCCAGGCATGAGGGGGTCTTCAGAGTAGGCCTCAGGTTGGAACCAAGACGATGGGATATGGGATGGTGGGGTGCTGCCTGATATCGGGGGTTGGGGGAGTGGGAGAGAGTGGCGACAATGCCAATCGTTGCATTGTCGACTCCCACTCTCGGGGAGTGTTCTACTCAACTGGAGCGAGGTCTGACTTCAGGGAAGGGGAGGGGGATTGTCAAATCCATGACCCAATGGGGGGACCCAATGTCAGGAGCATCTGAAACTGGAGCTGGGTACAGGGAGGAGTTCTGATTCCGGGAGAACATCCAATCCTGGGAGTTGTTTGATTCTGGAAATGGATCCCATCTGGGGGGCACATCTGATCCTTGCGGGAGTAGGGGGTATGATCCTGGGGGAGTGACAAATCCCAAAGGCATCCAATCCAGGGAGGGGGGCCCAATTCTAAGGGGTCCGATCCCAGGGGGTGTTTGATCCTGGGGCAGGGGGTCTGATCCCAGGATGGTCTGATTCTGGAGGGGGAGGTAGACAGTTCCTATCACCAACTCCGGGTGTGTTTGTCTGGGATGTGATGTGTTATGGAGAAACACAGCCAGCCATAGTTAAAGCTGTAAAACTGATGAAATAAGAAATTTCCAGTATAATTAAAACATTTAAATTTCCAACCCACCTCCTGGCAGCAGCTGACTGCACATCCCCTGACCAGAAAGTTAATCCCAAAAGTGGGCTAGTTGGAGGCATTGAGATTTTTAAATTTTAAGCTTTAACCCACACCCAAACCAGCCGTTTTGGTGCTTAAACCCATCCCCTACTCTCTGTGTCAGACACGGAGAATGTTTGATCAGTAATTTCCAGTTTCTTTTCTCTTCTCTCTCTTACAGTTAATTTACTGGCGATTGTGATCCTGTCCCGGGGAAAGTGCGGACTCTCCACCTGTACCACTCGCTACCTGGTGTCCATGGCAATAGCAGATCTAATGGTCATTATCACTGAGGTTGTACTGTACCGGACGATTTATTATTATTTCCCAGGTTCTTTCCTGGACATCACCCCTGTGTGTAGTGTTAATGTCGTCCTGCTCTGTGCAGCCACTGACTGTTCAGTCTGGTTCACCGTCACTTTCTCCTTTGATCGATTTGTGGCCATTTGTTGCCAGAAGCTGAAAACTAAATATTGCACCGAGAAAACAGCGACTGTGATTCTTGCAACAACCTGCATTCTGCTCTGTTTAGAAAATGTTCCCATGTATTTTGCACTCGAACCTGGAGAGATAATCAACAATGCACCGTGGCTCTGTTATCCAAAGTCAAGCTATTTCACTGAGCCCGGATGGGTGGGATTTGACTGGTTTGACAAAGTTTTAACCCCATTGCTCCCATTCGCTTTAATTCTGTTGCTCAACGCACTGACAGTCAGACACATTTTAGTGGCCTGCCAAGTACGTAAGGGACTGAGGGGTCAGAGCAAGGGAGAGAATCGTAGTGACCCAGAGATGGAGAGCAGAAGGAAGTCTGTGATTTTACTCGTCACCATTTCCGGCAGCTTTATACTTCTGTGGTTGGTGTATGTTATGGACTTCATATACCATAACATTCCGGGAACAGATAACGGTGATTACAATAATTCTAAATTTATATTTCGGCGAGTCGGATTGATGCTGATGAATTTAAGTTGCTGCACAAACACATTTATTTATGGGGCAACTCAGTCCAAGTTCAGAGAACAGCTCAAGAGTGCAGTGAAATATCCGGTTACATCATTTATTCAATTAATGAATAAACAAAACAACTGAGGGCAGCCCAGATTCAGGTCCCAGTATTTCCAGAGCATCAATGTAATATTTATCCCCAATTGGCAAGATGTTACCTACAGCTGGATGACCCGAAATACACTGGAGGGGGTGCTGGTGGAATGGGAGGTTCGCATGGTCACACACGCAGAAGTGCAGCGCACCCAGCAATGGCCTTTGGAGGACCAGATGAAAAGGGGGCAGGAAGAGAGTCAGAGCGTCCCCTGCACGGCAGGAGTGGTAACAGCAGCCACAGTCTTTTCCCCACTTCCATAGGTTCGATTATCCACTCCTCCCATCTGCACAATAAAAAATAAACTCGTCCTGACAAAAGCTGCTGATGGTGGAAATTGTTCTTTGTGTGAATTGGGTGTTCTTACTTGTTTTTGGAGACACTTTACTGAGTTTGTCCCCCTTTGATTCCCCCGCCCAGTGATTGTTCTCTCTCTCCCTCTCGCCCTGTGCCAGACTTTGGTGTGGAGGTTATTTGCGTGTGGACAGCCCCAGCTGAGGGGTGCGGGTGGAGATACAGGACCCAGGGTGAGGGAGCGGGGCCAGGCTCTGCACAGCAGTGGACAGCCCCAGCTGAGGGGTGCGGGTGGAGATACAGGACCCAGGGTGAGGGAGCGGGGCCAGGCTCTGCACAGCAGTGGACAGCCCCAGCTGAGGGGCGCGGGTGGAGATACAGGACCCAGGGTGAGGGAGCGGGGCCAGGCTCTGCACAGGAGTGGACAGCCCCAGCTGAGGGGTGCGGGTGGAGATACAGGACCCAGGGTGAGGGAGCGGGGCCAGGGTCTGCACAGGAGTGGACAGCCCCAGCTGAGGGGTGCGGGTGGAGATACAGGACCCAGGGTCAGGGAGCGGGGCCCGGCTCTGCACAAGAGTGGACAGCCCCAGCTGAGGGGCGCAGGGTGAGGGAGCGGGGCCAGGCTCTGCACAGCAGTGGACAGCCCCAGCTGAGGGGTGCGGGTGGAGATACAGGACCCAGGGTGAGGGAGCGGGGCCAGGCTCTGCACAGCAGTGGACAGCCCCAGCTGAGGGGCGCGGGTGGAGATACAGGACCAGGGTGAGGAAGTGGGGCCAGGCTCTGCACAGCAGTGGACAGCCCCAGCTGAGGGGTGCGGGTGGAGATACAGGACCCAGGGTGAGGGAACGGGGCCAGGCTCTGCACAGCAGTGGACAGCCCCAGCTGAGGGGCGTGGGTGGAGATACAGGACCCAGGGTGAGGGAGCGGGGCCAGGCTCTGCACAGCAGTGGACAGCCCCAGTCCCTCCGCTTGGCAGCTACTCAGGTGGACAGTAGCGAGACCTTTCCTGGTCCCCATGTTGGCTGATATTGTTAACGGATCTCTCACCTCATGTGATGTGCATCTTTCCCCTAAATCTACTGCCATCAACCCTCTCCTTCAAAAAAAATCCTTGACCCCTCTAACCTTGCAAATTACTTCCCAGTATCCAATATCTCTTTCCTCTCCAAAGTCCTTGAACGGACTGTCATCTCCCACATCCGGACCCATCTTTCCTGGAATTCCATGTTTGAATCCCTTCAACCAGGTTTCCACCACTGTCAAAACATTTAAATGGCTCATCACATGACAAAGGTGGACTTTCCCTCCTCCTCCATCTCGATGTGACTGCACCCTTTGACATGGTTGACCACACCATCCTCCACCAGCACCTCTCCACTGTCATCCAGTTGGGTGGGACTGATCTCACCTGCTCCCATTCTTATCTATCTCATTGTAAGCATAATGTCACCTAAAATGACATGTCATCCTGCTCCTGCACCATTGCCTCTGCTGTCCCCTATGGATCTTCCCTTGGCTCCATCCCTCACCCTGGCAACAAAGCTGAGACTGAACTAGACTGTTCACAATCTGAATGTCATACTTGACCCCAAGATGAACTCTGCCCACATGTCTATGCCGTCACTAAGACGGCCTGTTCACCCTTCCATAACACTGCCTGACACCACCACTGACTCCACTTATTTGCTCCTGAAACCTTCATCACTACCTTTGTTTTCCCTAGACTTGGCTACTCCAATACATTGCTGACTGATCTCCCACATTCTAACCTCTGTATACTTCAGGTTATCCACATCTCTGCTGCCCAGTCCTTACCCGCACCAAACCCCATTCACTCATCACTCCCTGTGGTTGGTGGTATACCTTGGCTGCTTGGAAAACAATGCCTCACTTTTAGAATTTCCATCCTTGCTTTCAAATCCCTCCACGGCCTCGCTGCTAGGGTAAAAACACTATGTAACTATCGATAGTTATCACTCACTTTTAGACTCTATCTCTCGCTGTGTCTGTCTCTCTCTCTTACCTGACCCTAAAACTAACTGTAACCCAAACCCTAATCAACCTACCCTAATCCTACCAATGTACCTAACCTAAACTCTAAATTCACCCTAAATGTAACACGAATGCTAAACTTGACCCTGACAGTAACCATAATCCTAAATCTAACTAACACAAGCCTTAACTTTAACTGTAACCCAGACCCTAACCCTAACGCTAAACATAACACTAACTTAAAACTAAATGTAATGCAAATCCTAACCGTAATTGTAAACCCAAGCCTAATTCTAACCCTATCTGTAACGCTCAGCCTAAACTTAAATGCAACCCTAATTCTAAACATAAACCTAAACATAACTGTAACCATATCCCTTTCCGTAATCCTAACTGTAACCGAACCCTTAAACTTAAGGTCAACCTTAGCCCTAACACAAAACATAACCCTTACCCTAGCTTAACCTTTACACTCTGACCCCAATACAAACATCGACTAACCGCAAACTACAACTCCTAAACATAATCCCTAACACCAAATGCCTAACAGTAAACAAAAACCCTAACCATAACCTGAGTTCCAATCACAACCCCTAAGCCTAACCCCAAAAATAAAAGCTAAGCCTTAACCCCCGACCCTAAGCCTGAAACACTAATCCTGACCATAGCTCAAAACTCTGGCTGTAACCTGAACAGAAACCTCAACCTCTAAGTCTAACCCCTAAACCCTGCAAATTATCACAGATTTTCCCTTTGGTTCTTTTTTCCACCCTCCCCCCACTTTCATTTTCTCAAACTTACTACATTTGTAACTTTTCGCAGTTCCATTGGAAGGTCATAGATCTGAAACGTTAATGTGATTTTTTTCTCTCTACAGACGCTGCCAGACCTGCTGAATATTTCCGGTACTTTCTGTTTTTATTTCAGACAGTCTTCTGTCCTTTTTAATTGTAGATCTGGCTTCCACTCTGTCCTATCTGAGGTAGCAGACATAGGGAAGTTTGTGGGGACTGAAGGAGGTTACTATGATAGGGAGGATTGTAGGAACTGGAGGATGTTACAGAGATAGGGAACATTCTCGGGCTGGAGGGGGTTACATAAATAGGGATGGTTGTAGGGGCTAGGGGAGGTTAAAGACAGAGGGAGGATGCAAGGCCATGAAGGGATTTGAACTCCGGAATGAGAATTATTGAAATTGGGACAACGTTGGTTCGGGAGCCAATGTTCATCAACGAACATGGGGGGAGTAGGTGGACGGGTCCTACTGTGAGTTAGGATATGAGGCAGCAGAGTGTGGATGAACTGAAGTTTACGGATGGTACAAAATGGTCGGCCAGTCAAGAGAGCATTGGAATAGTCAAGTTTGGAGATTAGGGTTTCAGCAGCAGTTGAGCTGAGTCAGAGGAGGAGGCGGCCATTATTCATTCACCTGCTCACATTCAGTGCCACTGCGTGTTTGAGACTGCAAATTAACACATTCATAACCTACATGTACATACTCACAGACGCTGAATACTTAGTGCAGGATAATTTCCCCCATCCCGACCACACCCCCCACACTCACCAGGACCTGTGACAGACCCTGACTAAATATTTGGCATCTATTTCCAACATGTGCTAACTGTATAGATTGATTCGTCGGATATGGGTGCTGCTGGTAAAGACAGAAGTAATTGCATATCATTAATTCTCCATAGAAGAGGTGGTTTTTTGGCCTTTTCTCTTGAACAAAGTTGCTTTCTCTTCTGGTGAAGGAGCTCCCACAGTGGCTGCAAATGAGGGAGCATCCCAGTTGTGCAGCCTTCCATGGTTGAATAGTCTGTCAACACTGCCTGCCTATTTTCACAGATGAACACTGAGACAGTTGAATCAGGGAAACGAAGGAAGATATGACCAGAACGAAAGGTGATATATTTCAATGCATATCTATTTTAAACAAGCTATAATCTGATTGCTTCAGCTGATGGCCACAAGTGCCGCTGGCACTGTTCGAGGAGACGGAAACGATTGATTCATTCTTGTCTCCTCTCGGATCATCCTCATCAATAATGGTATCGCTGTCCCTCACTTGCTGCCAACTTGTAAGTTGAAGGGCACAACAAATATTGCACCATCAAGCTTCAAAACAGCACTGGAATCAATACTGACCGTTCCCAATGAAAGAAAGACAATTCAAAGTTTAAAACCATTAATCTTTTTTGTAATGTTGCCCAGGTTTGACACTTTTACCCCCAAATCCACTCAGCATGATTATGCCACCATGTGGTGCAGCACCATGATGGAACCCGGCTCCTCCACTCCTGCGAGACATGCTGTTTGAATGGGGCTGCCCCACCTCCATGTGTTACCCGCTTAGTGCATGCGGTGCTCTGTCTGTGTGTTATCCACTGTGCGCATGAGGCTCCCCATCTTCACCTGTTAGCCTGTGGCTGTGCACATGTGACCCCACACCCCTTCCTCCATGTGTTACCACTGCACACATTCGGATCCCCCTCTTCACCTGCCACACACTGTGCTCATGCGGTCCCTTCTACTCCAGGTGTTACCAGCTGTATGCATGCAGTCCCCTCCCCACCGGGAGAGGCGTTTTAGAAGGTGAGGCATGAAGGCAGGAGGCAGATTCCCAGAGCGAGAGAGAGCGAGAAAGAGGGGCGGGAAATGGGAAAGGTGAAAGGGGAGGGTGGTGTGGAGGAGTAATGGGGAGGAGTAATGGGGAGGGAGAATTGGGGGTCGAACGGGGGATTATAATGTGGAAGGGGAAGAGGGAGGGGGAGGTGTGGAGAGGTAATGGGAAGGGGTAATGGGGAGGTAGAAGAGGGGAGGTAAGGGGCAGACTGAATGGGAGGTATATGGGGATGGATAATGGGGAACAGTAAAATGGGGACTGGGAATTTACACAGGAGTAATAAGCAGGGGGAGTGTTGAGTATGGATGCAATAGGTTAGGCATATTGAGTGGGGTGGTGGCGGAGTAATGGGTGGGCAGTAATTAGGGAGGGGCAATGGGTTGCATGGGGGATAATGGGAGAGGGGCAATGAGGGACTGAGTAATGGGGATGGGTAATGGAATGGTGTGTGGACGAGGGGAGGGATATGGGAAGGGTGAGAGTGGGGAAAAATGGGAGGGGATGAAGTAGTGGTGTTTTTCCCCTTACAAGGGGAACCATTAAAATCATGGTTCAGTGGCCCAAATAAAGTGGTTAAAATAGCAGGTAAGGTAGATTACTTGATTGACACTCCTGATCCAGTTGTGTCACATCAATATGTCAAGGCAATATTACCGCAGGGAGGAGGATAAGACAGGAGAGGTATGTCAGGTAATCGGGACTGTTGAGAAGGAAAAGGATAGTGAGGATGAGGCAGAAGGAGGCTGAGAAAATTCTCGGATTGAATCTCCAACTATTAGATTAGCACATACAGAATAGCTAGGAAAATTGGACGAGATGTTTTTGCACTTAGAGGCAAAACAACGTGAAGGTCTAACCAGGTTTTTCACAACGTTTAAAAGAGTTTGCAGGGATAAATCAGGATGTGCAACCTTAACCACACATGATGTGGATGTAGGGGAATCCATTCCTTTAAAGCAACACCCTTAGTGCTTAAATCCGGACAAACAGGCCCAATAAAAGCAGAAATCCAATACATGCTGGAAAACAACTTAATCGAACGTAGTCAAAGCAGTTTGACAGCACCAGTTGTTCTAGTACCTAAATCTGACTGGCCAACCCGGTTTTGTATAGATGACAGAAAAGTCAATGTGGCAGTGAAGACAGACTCCTATCCAAATCCGGGTTTAGAAGTCTGAAGCTACAGAGTAGGCAGTGCTAAGTTTCTTACCAAGATCGACTTCAGTGCTGCACTGTCAGGGGGTCAGTACTGAGGGAGTCCTGCACTGTTGGAGGGTCCGAACTGAGGGAGGGCCGTATGGTCAGAGGGTCAGTACTGAAGGAATGCTACACTATCACAGGCTCAGTACCGAGCGACTACTACAGTGCCATTACGTCAGCACTGAGGGAGTGCCATACTGTTGGAGGGTCAGTACTGAGGGAGTGCCATACTGTTGGAGGGTCAGTACTGAGGGAGTGCCATACTGTTGGAGGGTCAGTACTGAGGGAGTGCCATACTGTTGGAGGGTCAGTACTGAGGGAGTGCCATACTATTGGAGGGTCAGTACTGAGGGAGTGTCATCCTGTTGGAGGGTCAGTAATGAGGGAGTGTCATACTATTGGAGGGTCAGTACTGAGGGAGTGCCATACTGTTGGAGGGTCAGTACTGAGGGAGTGCCATACTGTTGGAGGGTCAGTACTGAGGGAGTGCCATACTATTGGAGGGTCAGTACTGAGGGAGTGTCATCCTGTTGGAGGGTCAGTAATGAGGGAGTGTCATACTATTGGAGGGTCAGTACTGAGGGAGTGCCATACTGTTGGAGGGTCAGTACTGAGGGAGTGCCATACTATTGGAGGGTCAGTACTGAGGGAGTGCCATACTGTTGGAGGGTCAGTACTGAGGGAGTGCCATACTATTGGAGGGTCAGTACTGAGGGAGTGTCATCCTGTTGGAGGGTCAGTAATGAGGGAGTGTCATCCTGTTGGAGGGTCAGTACTGAGGGATTGCAGCACATTCGGAGTTTCAGAACTGTGTGTGTGCTGCACGGTCATGAGGGTCAGTGCTGAGGGGTGCAATGTGGTCGGAGACACAATACTGAGGGAGTGCTGCACCTTTGGAGGGTTAGTATGAAGGGAGCGCCGCACTGTTAGAAGGTCAGTACTGAGGGAGTGCTGCACTGTCATGACGGTCAGTGCTGAGGGCTGCAATGTGATCGGAGACACAATACTGAGGGAGTGCTGCACTCTTGGAGCGTTAGTACGGAGTGCCACACTGTTAGAGGGTCAGTACTGAGGGAGTGCTGCACTGTCAGAAAGTCGGTACTGAGGAAGTGCTGCACTGTCAGAGGATTAGTACTGAGGGAGTGCTGTACTGTCGGAGGATCAGTACTGAGGGAGTGCTGCACTGTCGGAGGGTCAGTACTGAGGGAGTGCTGCACTGTTGGAGGGTCAGTACTGAGGAAGTGCTGCACTGTCAGAGGATTAGTACTGAGGGAGTGCTGGACTGTCGGAGGATCAGTACTGAGGGAGTGCTGCACTGTCAGAAAGTTGGTACTGAGGGTGTGCCACACTGTCAGAGGGTCAGTACTGAGGGAGTGCTGCACTGTCGGAGGGTCAGTACTGAGGGAGTGCTGCACTGTCGGAGGATCAGTACTGAGGGAGTGCTGCACTGTCAGAAATTCGGTACTGAGCGAGTGCTGCACTGTTGGAGGGTCAGTACTGAGGGAGTGTTGCACTGTCAGAAAGTTGGTACTGAGGGTGTGCCACACTGTCGGAGGGTCAGTAATGAGGGACTGCTGCACTGTTGCAGCGTCAGTACTGAGGGATTGCTGGACTGTCGGAGGGTCAGTACTGAGGGAGCGCTGCACTGTTGGAGGGTCAGTACTGAGGGAGTGTTGCACTGTCAGAGGATTAGTACTGAGGGAGTGCTGTACTGTCGGAGGATCAGTACTGAGGGAGTGCTGCACTGTCGGAGGGTCAGTACTGAGGGAGTGCTGCACTGTTGGAGGGTCAGTACTGAGGAAGTGCTGCACTGTCAGAGGATTAGTACTGAGGGAGTGCTGGACTGTCGGAGGATCAGTACTGAGGGAGTGCTGCACTGTCAGAAAGTTGGTACTGAGGGTGTGCCACACTGTCAGAGGGTCAGTACTGAGGGAGTGCTGCACTGTCGGAGGGTCAGTACTGAGGGAGTGCTGCACTGTCGGAGGATCAGTACTGAGGGAGTGCTGCACTGTCAGAAATTCGGTACTGAGCGAGTGCTGCACTGTTGGAGGGTCAGTACTGAGGGAGTGTTGCACTGTCAGAAAGTTGGTACTGAGGGTGTGCCACACTGTCGGAGGGTCAGTAATGAGGGACTGCTGCACTGTTGCAGCGTCAGTACTGAGGGATTGCTGGACTGTCGGAGGGTCAGTACTGAGGGAGCGCTGCACTGTTGGAGGGTCAGTACTGAGGGAGTGTTGCACTGTCAGAGGATTAGTACTGAGGGAGTGCTGGACAGTCGGAGGGTCAGTACTGAGCGAGTGCTGCACTGTCGGAAGGTCAGTACTGAGGGAGTGCTGCACTGTTGGAGGGTCAGTACTGAGGGAGTGTTGCACTGTCAGAGGATTAGTACTGAGGGAGTGCTGTACTGTCGGAGGGTCAGTACTGAGGGAGTGTTGCACTGTCAGAAAGTTGGTACTGAGGGAGTGCTGCACTGTCGGAGGATCAGTACTGAGTGAGTGCTGCACTGTCAGAGGATCAGTACTGAGGGAGTGCTGCACTGTCAGAAAGTCGGTACTGAGGGAGTGCTGCACTGTCGGAGGATCAGTGCTGACGGAGTGCTGCACTGTCAGAAAGTCGGTACTGAGGGAGTGCTGCACTGTCGGAGGATCAGTACTGAGGGAGTGCTGCACTGTCAGAAAGTTGGTACTGAGGGTGTGCCACACTGTCGGAGGATCAGTACTGAGGGAGTGCTGCACTGTTGGAGCGTCAGTACTGAGGGATTGCTGCACTGTCAGAGGGTCAGTACTGAGGGAGTGCTGCACTGTCAGAGGGTCAGTACTGAGGGAGTGCTGCACTGTCAGAGGGTCAGTACTGAGGGAGTGTTGCACTGTCAGAGGATTAGTACTGAGGGAGTGCTGTACTGTCGGAGGGTCAGTACTGAGGGAGTGTTGCACTGTCAGAAAGTTGGTACTGAGGGAGTGCTGCACTGTCGGAGGATCAGTACTGAGTGAGTGCTGCACTGTCAGAGGATCAGTACTGAGGGAGTGCTGCACTGTCAGAAAGTCGGTACTGAGGGAGTGCTGCACTGTCGGAGGATCAGTACTGAGCGAGTGCTGCACTGTCGGAAGGTCAGTACTGAGGGAGTGCTGCACTGTTGGAGGGTCAGTACTGAGGGAGTGTTGCACTGTCAGAGGATTAGTACTGAGGGAGTGCTGTACTGTCGGAGGGTCAGTACTGAGGGAGTGTTGCACTGTCAGAAAGTTGGTACTGAGGGAGTGCTGCACTGTCGGAGGATCAGTACTGAGTGAGTGCTGCTCTGTCAGAGGATCAGTACTGAGGGAGTGCTGCACTGTCAGAAAGTCGGTACTGAGGGAGTGCTGCACTGTCGGAGGATCAGTGCTGACGGAGTGCTGCACTGTCAGAAAGTCGGTACTGAGGGAGTGCTGCACTGTCGGAGGATCAGTACTGAGGGAGTGCTGCACTGTCAGAAAGTTGGTACTGAGGGTGTGCCACACTGTCGGAGGATCAGTACTGAGGGAGTGCTGCACTGTTGGAGCGTCAGTACTGAGGGATTGCTGCACTGTCAGAGGGTCAGTACTGAGGGAGTGCTGCACTGTCAGAGGGTCAGTACTGAGGGAGTGCTGCACTGTCAGAGGGTCAGTACTGAGGGAGTGTTGCACTGTCAGAGGATTAGTACTGAGGGAGTGCTGTACTGTCGGAGGGTCAGTACTGAGGGAGTGTTGCACTGTCAGAAAGTTGGTACTGAGGGAGTGCTGCACTGTTGGAGGATCAGTACTGAGTGAGTGCTGCACTGTCAGAGGATCAGTACTGAGGGAGTGCTGCACTGTCAGAAAGTCGGTACTGAGGGAGTGCTGCACTGTCGGAGGATCAGTGCTGACGGAGTGCTGCACTGTCAGAAAGTCGGTACTGAGGGAGTGCTGCACTGTCGGAGGATCAGTACTGAGGGAGTGCTGCACTGTCAGAAAGTTGGTACTGAGGGTGTGCCACACTGTCGGAGGATCAGTACTGAGGGAGTGCTGCACTGTTGGAGCGTCAGTACTGAGGGATTGCTGCACTGTCAGAGGGTCAGTACTGAGGGAGTGCTGCACTGTCAGAGGGTCAGTACTGAGGGAGTGCTGCACTGTCAGAGGGTCAGTACTGAGGGAGTGCTGCACTGTTGGTGGATCAGTACTGAGGGAGTGCTGCACTGTCGGATTGTCAGTACTGAGGGAGCGCTGCATTGTCAGAGTGTCAGTACTGAGGGAGTGCTGCACTGTTCAAGGATCAGCATTGAGGGAGCGCCGCACTGTCAGAGGATCAGTACTGAGGGAGCGCCACATTGTCAGAGTGTCAGTACTGAGGGAGTGCTGCACTGTTCAAGGATCAGCATTGAGGGAGCGCCGCACTGTCAGAGGATCAGTACTGAGGGAGCGCCACATTGTCAGAGGGTCTGTACTGAGGGAATGCTGCACTGTTGAAGGGTCACTACTAAGGGAGTGCTGCACTGTCGGAGGGTCAGTACTGAGGGAATGTTGCACTGTTAGAGGGTCAGTACTGAGGGAGTGCTGCACTCTCAGAGAGTCAGTACTGAGGGAGTTCTGCACTGTCAGAGGATCAGTACTGAGGGAGTGCTGCACTGTTGAAGGGTCACTACTGAGAGACAGCTGCACTTTTGGAGGGTCAGTACTGAGGGTGTGCTACACTGTCCGATGGTCAGTGCTGATGGACTGCTACACAAGTCGGAGGGTGAGTACTGAGGGAATGGTGTACTGTCAGAGGGTCAGCATTGATGAACTGCTACACAGATTGGAGGGTCAGTACTGAGGGAGTGCCGCACTGTCAGAGTATCAGTACTGAGGGAGTGCCGCACTGTCAGAGTATCAGTACTGAGGGAGTGCTGCACTGTCAGAGTATCAGTACTGAGGGAGTGCTGCACTGTCGGAGTATCAGTACTGAGGGAGTGCTGCACTGTCGGAGTATCAGTACTGAGGGAGTGCTGCACTGTCAGAGTATCAGTACTGAGGGAGTGCCGCACTGTCAGAGTATCAGTACTGAGGGAGTGCCGCACTGTCGGAGTATCAGTACTGAGGGAGTGCCGCACTGTCGGAGTATCAGTACTGAGGGAGTGCCGCACTGTCGGAGTATCAGTACTGAGGTAGTGCCGCACTGTCGGAGTATCAGTACTGAGGGAGTGCCGTACTGTCAGAGTATCAGTACTGAGGGAGTGCTGCACTGTCAGAGTATCAGTACTGAGGGAGTGCTGCACTGTCGGAGTATCAGTACTGAGGTAGTGCTGCACTGTCAGAGTATCAGTACTGAGGGAGTGCTGCACTGTCGGAGTATCAGTACTGAGGGAGTGCTGCACTGTCAGAGTGTCAGTACTGAGGGAGTGCTGCACTATTGAAGGGTCACTACTAAGGAAGTGCAACACTGCCGCATTGTCAGTACTGAGACATTATGTAGAAGGTTACATGGTTCAGACACGAGAATTACATCAATAATGGAAAACACTGTACACACTGAGTCAGATGTCAAACTTTTTTCCAACTTTCTAAAAATCTACAATACAATGCACTCCCTTTCTCTGTTGGCCAACGTCCAGATAAAGGTGTTTGCCGAAGAAGTCAACCGATTATTAAGTTCTGTATTATCTCAATCTTGCCGGGCTTCCCAATGCCTCGTGGCTCATGAACTTGGCCAGTTATCGCCTTTAATTGGAACGTTTTTTTCTCCTTCCTGATAGTGTTATCTGGATCCTTGCCGTTCTGGCCTCAGATCAGCCAATTTAATTTAAAAACAAGAAATCTTTCTCTCAGCACAGTTCACCAGTTCTTCACAGGACGTGATGGTGAATATGGTCAAGCTTCAACATGGGGTAAATTTTAGTAAAACCATGACTATCTGGCACCTGATAACATTGCAGAAAATCTCTTCTGTTCATTTCTCCTCGCAAATAACTGAAGTGAAACGTTTATTCGGTAATGCAGGAAATACAATGCAGGGAGACATCAATGCTGAACAAAATGTACGCCAATCCTTGGAAGGTAAAAAGAGCTAAACATATACATTTTATTCTGGATGAGCAGAAGCAATATCTCGCACTTTGGGGCTTTTGTAAAAGGATTTACTGATAGACCTGGGAATTAAGAGGAAGCTGGTTCATGGTTGGCAGAACAAACTCCCGCCCCTGGGCGGAGCCAACACTGCATCCGTCCAATAACCTGAAGCCTTTACCACATCTCGGGGTGGTCAGACACACCAGGTATGTTTGTTATTGCTTGTGACCATTAACGGGAAAAGGCAACGACTTCAACATTCACCAGCAAATGGAATACAAAGAAAAATAATTCCATGTTACTTTGTCTCAGTGACAAGGAGTTAATGGATGCTACTTTATGTGAACTTGTTTGCTTCGACAGGTTGAATTTTAAGTGTTATGAATACATGTCAAACTAACACAGGAACAGGCCATTTGGCCCTCCAACCCTCGCCGATCTTGATGCCTGCCTAAACTAAAACCTTCTGCACTTCCGGGGACCGTATCCCTCTATTCCCGTCCTATTCATGTATTTGTCACGATGCGTCTTAAACGTCTCTATGGTACCTGCTTCCACCATCTCCCCCGGCAACAAGTTCCAGGCACTCACCACCCTCTGTGTAAAGAACTTGCCTCGCACATCCCCTCTAAACTTTGCCCCTCTCACCTTAAACCTATCTCCCCGAGTAACTGACTCTTCCACCCTGGGAAAAAGCTTCTGACTATCCACTCTGTCCATGCCACTTATAACTTTGTAAACCTCTATCATGTCACCCCTCCACCTCCGTCGTTCCAGTGAAAACAATCTGAGTTTATCCAAGCTCTCCTCATAGCTAATGCCCTCCAGACCAGGCAACATCCTGGTAAACCTCTTCTGTACCCTCTCCAAAGCCTCCACGTCCTTCTGGTAGTGTGGCGACCAGAATTGCACGCAATATTCTAAGTGTGGCCTAACTAAAGTTCTGTACAGCTGCAGCATGACTTGCCAATTTTTATACTCTATGCCCCGACCGATGAAGGCAAGCATGCCGTATGCCTTCTTGACTACCTTATCCACCTGCGTTGCCACTTTCAGTGACCTGTGGACCTGTATGCCCAGATCTCTCTTCCTGTCAATACTCCTAAGGGTTCTGCCATTTACTGTATACTTCCCACCTGCATTAGACCTTCCAAAATGCATTACCTCACATTTGTCCGGATTAAACTCCATCTGCCATTTCTCCACCCAAGTTTCCAACCGATCTATATCCTGATGTATCCTCTGACAATCCTCATCACTGTCCACAACTCCACCAACCTTTGTGTCGTCTGCAAACTTACTAATCAGACCAGCTACATTTTCCTCCAAATCATTCATATATACTGCAAACAGCAAAGGTCCCAGCACTGATCCCTGCGGAACACCACTAGTCACATCCCTCCATTCAGAAAAGCACCCTTCCACTGTTACCCTCTGTCGTCTCTGACCAAGCCAGTTCTGTATCCATCTTGCCAGCTCCACTCTGATCCAATGTGACTTCACCTTTTGTATCAGTCTGCCATGAGGGACCTTGTCAAAGGCTTTACTGAAGTCCATATAGACAACATCCACTGCCCTTCCTTCATCAATCATCTTTGTCACTTCCTCAAAAAACTCAATCAAATTAGTGAGACACGACCTCCCCTTCACAAAACCATGCTGCCTCTCGCTAATAAGTCCATTTGTTTCCAAATGGGAGTAAATCCTGTCCCGAAGAATCCTCTCTAATAATTTCCCTACCACTGACGTAAGGCTCACCGGCCTATAATTTCCTAGATTATCCTTGCTACCCTTCTTAAACAAAGGAACAACATTGGCTATTCTCCAGTCCTCTGGGACCTCACCTGTAGCCAATGAGGATGCAAAGATTTCTGTCAAGGCCCCAGCAATTTCTTCCCTTGCCTCCCTCAGTATTCTGGGGTAGATCCCATCAGGCCCTGGGGCCTTATCTACCTTAATGCTTTGCAAGACACCCAACACCTCCTCCTTTTTGATAATGAGATGACTGAGACTATCTACACTCCCTTCCCTCATCCACCAAGTCCTTCTCCTTGGTGAATACTGATGCTACTCCGATAATCAGACTTTTTGCTGCTCACTACTGCTTGCATGCTTGCTTCGTAAAAATGGTGAGCATTGCATTTTTTAAAATTTATTTCATGGGAAGTAGTCATCATTGGCCAGGCCAGCATTTATTGCCCATCCCTAATTGCCCTTGAGAAGGTGGTGGTGAGCTGCCTTCTTGAACCGCTGCAGCCCATATGGGGTAGGTCTACCCACAGTGCTGTTAGGAAGGGACTTCCAGGATTTTCACCCAGCGACAGTGAAGGAACGGTGATATAGTTGCAAATCAGGATGGTGTTTGGCTTGGAGGGGAACCTGCAGGTGGTGTTCCCATGTATTTGCTGCACTTGTACTTCTAAGTGGTAGAGGTCGCAGTTTTGGATGGAGTTGTCTAAGCAGATTTGGTGCATTGCTGTAGTGCATCTTGTAGATGGTACACACTGCTGCCACTGTGCGTCGAGGGAGGGAGTGAATGTTTGTAGATGGGGTGCCAATCAAGCGGGCTACTTCATCCTGGATGGTGTCGAGCTTCTTGAGCGTTGTTGGAGCTGCACCCATCCAGGCAAGTGGAGAGTATTCCATCACACTCCTGACTTGTGCCTTGTAGATGGTGGACAGGCTTTCGGGAGACAGAAGATGAGTTACTCGCTGCAAATTTCCCAGTCTCTAATCTGCTTTGCTAGCCATGGTATTTATATTGCTACTCCAGTTCAGTTTCTGGTCAATGGCAACCCCTAGGATGTTGATAGTGGTGGATTCAGAGATGGTAATGCCGTTGAATGTCAAGGGGAGATGGTTAGATTCTCTCTTGTTGGAGATGGTCATTGCCTGGCACTTGTGTGGTGCGAATGTTACTTGCCACTTATCAGCCCAAGCCTGGATATTGTCCAGGCCTTGCTGCATTTCTACACGGACTGCTTCAGTATTTGAGGAGTCGCGAATGGTGCTGAACATTGTGCAATCATCAGCGAACATCCCCACTTCTGACCTTATGATTGAAGGAAGGTCATTGATGAAGCAGCTGAAGATGGTTGGGTCTCGGAGACTACCCTGAGGAACTCCTGCATTGATGTCCTGGAGCTGAGATAATTGACCTCCAACAACTACGACCATCTTCCTTTGCGCTAGGTATGACTCCAGCCAGCGGAGGGTTTTCCCGCTGATTCCCATTGACCTCAGTTTTGCTAGGGCTTCTTGATGCCATACTTGGTCAAATACTGTCTTGATGTCAAGGGCAGTCACTCTCACCTCACCTCTTGAGTTCAGCTCTTTTGTCCATATTTCAACCAAGGATGTATTGAGATCAGGAGCTGAGTGGCCCTGGCGGAAGCTAAACTAGGCATCACTGAGCAGGTTATTGCTAAGCAAGTGTCACCTGATAGCACTGTCGATGACACCTTCGATCACTTTACTGATGATTGAGAGTAGACTGATAGGGTAGTAATTGGCTGGGTTGGATTTGTCCAGCTTTTTCTGTGCAGGAAATACATGGGGAATTTCTCACATTGCAGGGTAGATGCCAGTGTTGTAGCTGTACTGGAACAGCTTGGCTCGGGGCGCGGCAAGTTCTGGAGCACAGGTCTTCAGTACTATTACTGTAATGTTGTCAGGGCCCATAGCTTTTGCAGTATCCAGTGCCTTCAGTCGTTTCTTGATATCACGCGGAGTGAATCGAATTGGCTGAAGTCTGGCATCTGTGATGCTGGGGTGGCACAGTGGCGCAGTGGTTAGCACTGCAGTCTAACAACTCCAGCGACTCAGGTTTGGTTCTGGGTGCTGCCTGTGCAGAGTTTGCAAGTTCTCCCTGTGACCGCATGGGTTTCTGTTGGGTGCTCTGGTTTCCTCCCACAGCCAAAGACTTGCAGGTTGATAGGTAAATTGGCCATTGTAAATTGCCCCTAGTGTAGGTAGGTGGTAGGAGAATGGTGGGGATGTGGTAGGGAATATGGGGCTAATGTAGGGTTAGTATAAATGGGTGGTTGTTGGTCGGCACAGACTCGGTGGGCCGAAGGGCCTGTTTCAGTGCTGTATCACTCTAACACTTTAGGAGGAGGCTGAGATGGATCAACAACTCGGCACTTCAGTCTGACGATTTTTACAGATAATATTCAAGGATACAAATTGTTCAGAAAAGGTAGAGAAGGGAAAAGGGTGTTGGGTGGCTGTACTGCTTAGGGAAGACATTGAAATATTGGAAAGACGGACCACCTTGAGGGGGCAAGGACAGAATCCATTTGGTTAGAACTGAGATGCCAAAAGGCATCTGGGGGTATTCTATAGGTCAGAGAGACAGAGGAGCAAATCAGCAGGGAAATGACAGAGATCTGCAAGCAATATAGAGTGGTGATATTGGGGGACTTTAATTACCCAAATATCGATTGGGATAATGATAGAATAAAGGGGAAGGCGGGAGATGAATTTCTGAAATTTATTGAGGAGCATTTGCTTAACCAGTATGTTCTCAGTCTGACAAGGAAGGAGACATTGCTAGATCTGCTGCTGGGGAATGAGGTGGGCCAAGTGGACTAAGTGTCTGAGGGGCAACACTTGGCTAAGAGTGATCATTGTGTCAGAAGTTTTAGACTCGTGATGGAGAAGCACAAGGAAAAATCTAAGGTGGAATGTCTAATTGGAAGAGGGCTAGTTTCAATGGGATGAGAAGGGATCTTGCCAGAGTAAAATGGGAGCAAAGACTGAGAGGAAAATCTGTAACCGTGCAATGGGTGATCTTTAAGGAGATGTTTCAGGTACAGGCTAGGTACAGTTAAACGGGGTGAAAGGTAGAGGAACCAAAGCAAGAGCTCAGTGGATGACGAGGGAGACAGAGAATATGATAAAATGAAAAACGAGGGTGTATGATGCATGTCATGTGAATTCTTCAAGTGAGAACCAGGTCATATACAATAATTTGAGAGGGGAGGTGAAGAGAAAAAAAATGACAAAGATAGAATATGAGAATAGAATGGCAGTTAACATAAAAGTCTTCTTCCGGCATGTAAACCGTAAGTGGGTAGTAAGGCGGGGTGGGGTCTATTCAGGACAAACAGGGTGATATATGCTTAGAGGCACAAGCCAAGGCTAGAATACTAAATGAGCACTTTGTGTCGGTCTTTACTGAGGAAGGGAATGGTAACAAAATATTGGTTGAAGCAGAGATGCTAGAGATAATGGATGGTGCAACAAATGATAGGCAGAATTTTCTGGAAAGGATGGTTATGCTTAGAGTAGATAAGTTGCCTGATCCAGATGGCTTGCATCACAGGTTGCTAAAGGAAGTGGTGACGGAGAACGTAGAAGGGCTTACTATAACCTTCCAGTCTTCCCTAGATACGGGAGCGGTGTCAGAGGATTGGAGAGTGGTAAATGTGACACCCTTATTGAAGAAAGGACAGTTGTAGTAACTACAGGCCAGTAAACTTAAAATTAGTAGCCGGTAAGGTTTTAGAAACAATAATCCAGGGGAAAAAATCAACAGCCACTTGGAGAAGTGTGAGCTAATTGCAGAGAGCCAGCACAGATTTGTAAAAGGCAGATCATGCTTGACTAATCGAATTGAAGTTTTGGATGAAGTAACAGAGAAGGTTAATGAAGGGAATGCAGTGGAGGTTGTCTACATGGATTTGAAAAGAAAAGCTTGATAAAGTACCACTGCAAACAAAAGAAATTGAAGAATGCATTGAATCAAAGGAAGTGGCTTACAATTTGCCTGAAAGTGTGCTAAGCCAGAGAAGTGGGAACAACTTAGAATCCAGCAAATGAAGACCAAGAAACTAATAACGAAAGGGAAAAGAGAATATGAATGCAAGCTAGCAAGAAACATAAAGGCGGACTGTAAAAGCTTCTTTAGGTATGTGAAAAGGAAAACATTCGCAAGGACAAATCTGGTCCATTACGGGCGGAGACAGGAGAATTTATAATGGAGAACAGGGAAATGTCAAAGAAATTAAACAATCATTTTGTGTTCATCATCGCTAAGGAAGATACAGAAAATCTTCCAGAAATAACAAGGAAGAAAGGATTTGTGAAAATGAGGAACTGAAATGAATTAATATTGATAAAGAGGTAGTGCTCGATAAACTAACTGGACTGAAGTTTGATAAATCTCCTGGAGCAGGTGAGCTACATCTCAGAATGCTGAAGGAGGTGGCTAGAGAGATAATGGATACATTGGTGGTTATCTTTCAAAATTCTACAGATTCTGGTAAAGTCCCTGCAAACTGGAAAGTAGCAAATGTAACCCCACTATTTAAGAAAGGGGCAAGAGAAAATGGAGAACTACAGACCTGTTAGTTTGACGTCAGTAAAAGGGAAAATGTTAAAATCTATGATAAAGAATGAGGTAACTGGACACTTGGAAAATAATGATATGATTCGGCAGAACAACATGGATTTAGGAAAGGAAAATCATGTTTGGAAAGAGTTTTTTGAGGATGTTACTTACAGCACAGATAAAGGAGAACCAGCTAATGTAGTCTCTTTAGATTTTCAGAAGGCTTTTGATCAGGTCCCACAAAGGAAGTTAGTAAACAAAATTAGAACACATGGGATTGTGGATAATACACTGGTATGGATTAAGAGTTTGTTTAACAGACAGAAATCAGAGAGTAGGAATAAATGGGTAATACTCACGATGGCAGGCTGTTACACGTGGGGTACTGCACAGATCAGTGCTTGGGATGCAGCTCTTCATAATCTATATAAATGACTTGGATGTGGGGACCAAATGTAATATCTCCAAATTTGCTGATAGCACAAAACTAGATGGCAATGTAACTTGTAAGGAGGATGCAAGGAGGCTTCAAAGGATCTTGGAAAGGTTAAGTAAGTGGGCAAGAATATGCCAGATGGAAGAAGATGTGAATAATTGTGAAGTTATTCACAATGGTAGAAAACACAGAAAGACAGAGTATTTCTGAAATGGTGAGAGGTTGGGAAGTGTTGATGTCCAAAGGGACCTGGGTGTTCTTGTTTATGAGTCACTTATGTAGGTGCAGCAAGCAATTAGGAAGGTAAATGGTATGTTGGCCTTCATTACAAGGCATTTTGATTACAGGAATAAATACATCTTGCTGCAATTGCACAGAGCCTGTATTCTCTTGAGTTTCGAAGAATGAAAGGTGATTGCATTGAAGCTTACAAAATTCGTACAGAGCGTGACAGGGTGGATATAGATGGGATAATTCCCATAGATGGTGAGTCTGGAACCAGGGGACACGGTCTCAGAATAAGGGGTAGGCTATTTAAAATGCAGTGAGGAGAAATGTCTTCACTCAGACGGTGATGAATCTTTGAAATTGTCTACTCCAGAGGGCTGTGGAAACTTAATCATCGAGCATTTTCAAGAAAGAAATTGATAGATATCTGTATAGTAATGACATCAAGGTACATGGCGATAGTATGGGAATATGGCATTGAGGTAGTTCGGTAATTATGATCTAATTGAATGTTGCTATATTCCTAAAAAATGTCGGTTAACAAAACTGAGGCTCATGAAGTAGGAGGTCCAGTGCCCAATTGGATAAATAATTGGCTTCAATCCAGAAAACAATGAATTGTGGTAAATGCATAATTTTCAGACTGGGGGATGGTAAACAGTGGTGTTCCCCAAGGGTCAGTGCTAGGACCACTGCTTTTTTGCTATATGTAAATGTCTTGGATAATGGAATAGAGAGTAGAATTTCAAAATTTGCTGAGGATACCAAACTTGGAGGTGTCGCAAACAGTGTGGATGATACCATTCAACTGCAACAGGACATAGATAGGCTAGTTGAATGGGCAGATATTTGGCAGATGGATTTTAATACAGAGAAGTGTGAGGTAATGCGTTTCATCAGAAGTAATGGGGAACCACAATATAGATTTAATGGCACAGTTCTAAAGAGTGTGCAGGAACAGACGGATCTGGGGTTCATGTGCATTCATCTTTGAAGGTGGCGGTACGTATCGAGAGAGTGATTAGTAAAGAATATGGGATCTTGGGCTTCATAAATAGATGCATTGAGTACAAAAAAGTGAAGTTAAGCGCAACCTTTATAAATCTCTTGTAAGAGATTCCGTTTCTGTTCCCCCTTACAATGGTTCTTGGACCCCGGGAATTATGAGAGCAAATTGTGTGCAACACAGCGTTTGGCTCAACCTCAGATTTGTTGATATATAGAAGTCACAGAATCCACCCGGTAAAACAGCTCTGTGATTGGACTGGAATTAACAACAATACCTCACAGTACAAACTCCCACGCAAGGTGGACTGCAATTTACAGAAACCCTCACAACACAAACCCCTTTGCAATTTGGCTGCAACTTACAATCACCCACACAGCGGTCAACACTGGTGTTGATTGTAAGCCTGGATATGGAGATGACATTCCCACGAATCTCCTTTAACCCCAAGTTAAAATCAGATGAATTCTCAGACACTTATTTGGGTCCAAAGAATTGCACGAGCTTCCCCTCAAAGAAAGAAAGCCAACAGAGAGTTTTACCATATTTTGGATAGCCTATTTTTAATATTATGACTAGGTCATAAATAACCCAGATATTATAAGGGTCTTGGAAACTCTCTCATCTCATACGCATCTTTCCACTTAAAGGGACACAGAGAGGGGTTTCTTGTAGTTGTATACTGCATGGGAAAATTTATTAGCTTTTATATATTTATTAAAGAATTTAAATGCAATAAACTTCTTAAGTGGATAAGAATATCAAATATTACTGAGAGATGTAACACATATTCTTATTGCTAACATAGAATCCAAAAGTTTAACCTTGCTAATGTTACAGCAGAATTATCTTAAAATATCCAGAATATCCATCAAAATTTAAAGTAAACTTGTACTTTAAATCCCTGAATAAGGCATGGGATGAGAAGTTTTGTTGGGGATGAGAAGTGTTGTTGAGTATTCAACACCCCGAAGTGTTTGCTTCAGAACCTTATATTTTATACTACTTCTAAGGTGGCATATAACTTTTGCATTAGATGTGACATTCCTGTGTTCCTTTTAAAATCCATGTCTTTAATTTAATGTTTTACTGGAATTTGAAGTTGTGAGCTTTTATCTGGTCAAAATGTTTATAATTGTGTTAACTTGACCTCTCTTGTTCCTGTGAGTACATTCCATTTATTGTTAATTACCCTTTCCATGGTACCCACAGCAACCTCCGGAGCTGACCTGTCTGAACAACAACCCCATAAACCAATTAAGTTTATTGCTACCTCTTACTGAGGCCACACAGGATATTTCAATGTGTGTGTTTATCTTCTAAGACCCTGACAACAGAGATTCAGCATCAAATTGGAGGGTATCGTTAATTGTGATGAAGACAGTGATAAAAGACCCTCACATTTCTCTTTTAAAATCCATGTTTTGTACAGCCCACCCAATTATCACCCCAGGTGCCGTCATGTTGAATTGTGCCTTTCATATTGTCATGGAATGAGGTGATGATACTTAGTAGCTTTGGTGAACATCCAATCTTTTCTAGTAGTCTGAAGAGACCACGTCTGCTGACGAGGTCAAAGGCTTTGGTGAGATCAATGAAAGCAATGTAGAGGGGCATCTGGTGTTCGCGGCATTTCTCCTGTATCTGACGAAGGGAGAACAGCATGTCAACGGTCGATCTCTCTGCATGAAAGCCACACTGTGCCTCAGGGTAGATGCGCTCGGCCAGCTACTGGAGCCTGTTTAGAGCGACTCGAGCAAAGACTTTCCCCACTATGCTGAGCGGCACCTTTCCTATCCTGAGTGGCGTGAAACAGGGCTGTGTTCTCGCACCCACACTTTTTGGGATTTTCTTCTCCCTGCTGCTTTCACATGCGTTCAAGTCTTCTGAAGAAGGAATTTTCCTCCACACAAGATCAGGTTGTTCAACCTTGCCCGTCTAAGAGCGAAGTCCAAAGTACGGAAAGTCCTCATCAGGGAACTCCTCTTTGCTGACGATGCTGCTTTAACATCTCACACTGAAGAGTGTCTGCAGAGTCTCATCGACAGGTTTGCGGCTGCCTGCAATGAATTTGGCCTCACCATCAGCCTCAAGAAAATGAACATCATGGGGCAGGACGTCAGAAATGCTCCATCCATCAATATTGGCGACCACGCTCTGGAAGTGGTTCAAGAGTTCACCTACCTAGGCTCAACTATCACCAGTAACCTGTCTCTAGATGCAGAAATCAACAAGCGCATGGGAAAGGCTTCCACTGCTATGTCCAGACTGGCCAAGAGAGTGTGGGAAAATGGCGCACTGACACGGAACACAAAAGTCCAAGTGTATCAAGCCTGTGTTCTCAGTACCTTGCTCTATGGCAGTGAGGCCTGGACAACGTATGTCAGCCAAGAGCGATGTCTCAATTCATTCCATCTTCGCTGCCTCCGGAGAATACTTGGCATCAGGTGGCAGGACCGTATCTCCAACACAGAAGTCCTCGAGGCGGCCAACATCCCCAGCTTATACACACTACTGAGTCAGCGGCGCCTGAGATGCCTTGGACATGTGAGCCACATGGAAGATGGCAGGACACACTGGACAGCGAGCTCGCCACTGGTATCAGACCCACCGGCCGTCCGTGTATCCGCTTCAAAGACGTCTGAAAATGCGACATGAAGTCCTGTGACATTGATCACAAGTCGTGGGAGTCAGTTGCCAGCGTTCGTCAGAGCTGGCGGGCAGCCATAAAGGCGGGGCTAAAGTGTGGCGATTCGAAGAGACCTAGCAGTTGGCAGGAAAAAAGACAAAAGCGCAAGGAGAGAGCCAACTGTGTAACAGCCCCGACAAACAAATTTTTCTGCAGCACCTGTGGAAGAGCCTGTCACTCTAGATTTGGCCTTTATAGCCACTCCAGGCGCTGCTCCACAAACCACTGACCACCTCCAGGCGCTTACCCATCGTCTCTCGAGATAAGGAGCCCAAAGAAGAAAGATTTCCGTGAAGATCCGAGGAATTTTACCCGGTGACCTGGAGCCAATATTTATCCCTCATCCAGAATCACAGAATCAGATTATCCAGTCATTGAACAGATCTCAGTTGTGGGATCTTGCTGTGCATATTCTGTCAGTGACCTCACTCCCACGCCACTCCTTCCATTGGTTGTGAGGCTTTGGAGCTTCCTGAGGTTGTGAAAGGCGCTGGAAAAATGCAAGTTACCCCCCTATCTTCCTCTCTCCTCCCTCCCTCCATCTTCCCCCTCCCTCCCTCCATCTGCCCCCTCCCTCCCTCCACTTCTCTCCCCCTCCCTGCACCCACCTCTGACCCTCCCCTCTCTCCCACCTCCCTTTCTCCAACCTCCCACCTCCCCTCTTCCTACTCCCTCCATCCACCTCCCACCCTCCCTTCTCCCTCCCTGCCTCCACCTCCCTGCCTCCTCCTGCCTCCACTGTCCCCCTCCCTGCCTCTCTAATCTCTCCCTGCCTGCACCCGCCTCACCCATTCTTTCCCACCTCCCTCCCCACATGCTCCCTCTCCCTCCACCTACCTTCCTCCCCTTTTCTCCTCTCTCCTCCCTCTCCCTACTGCGCCCTCCCTCCGACTTCTGCACCTCCCTCCCTCTCTCCCTGCCACCCGTCTGTCCCTCTGACTGTCCCTCCTTCACTGTATACACTCACATACCAACAGTGTCTTTCCCTCCCTCACCTTTCCAGCCCAGACGGTGCACTGCTCAAAGTTACACATTCTGCCTGTTTACAGTTGATTGGTGAGAGATTATTACAGGATCCTCTTGCAGCACTGCCACGGTTAATAACAGCAGATCGAAGCCACATTACAGACACAGAAACAGACACATCAATTATTTACTGACTTCCAGAGTCAGTGAGGCCTGGACAAGCAGCAATAGTCCGGCCCCACTCTCTGCAATGACCCGGTGCCAGCGGAAAGCAGCGAATGCAGATTCAGTCAGCGGGTCAATGTCCATTATACAAAGAACAAAGATAATTACAGCACAGGAACAGGCCCTTCGGCCCTCCAAGCCTGCGCCGATCCAGATCCTCTCTCTAAACATGTCGCCTATTTTCTAAGCTTCTGTATCTCTTTTCTTCCTGCCCATTCATGTATCTGTCTAGATACATCTTAAAAGACTCCATCGTGCCCGCATCTACCACCTCCGCTGGCAATGCGTTCCAGGTGCCCACCACCCTCTGCGTAAAGAACTTTCCACGCATATCCCCCCTAAACTTTTCCCCTTTCACTTTGAACTCGTGTCCTCTAGTAATTGAAACCCCCACTCTGGGAAAAAGCTTCTTGCTATCCACCCTGTCTATACCTCTCATGATTTTGTACACCTCAATCAGGTCCCCCCTCAACCTCCGTCTTTCTAATGAAAATAATCCTAATCTACTCAACCTCTCTTCATAGCTAGCGCCCTCCATACCAGGCAACATCCTGGTGAACCTCCTCTGCACCCTTTCCAAAGCATCCACATCCTTTTGATAATGTGGCGACCAGAACTGTACGCAGTATTCCAAATATGGCCGAACCAAAGTCCTATACAACTGTAACATGACCTGCCAACTCTTGTACTCAATGCCCCGTCCGATGAAGGAAAGCATGCCGTATGCCTTCTTGACCACTCTATTTACCTGCGTTGCCACCTTCAGGGAACAGTGGACCTGAACACCCAAATCTCTCTGGACATCAATTTTCCCCAGGACTTTTCCATTTACTGTATAGTTCACTCTTGAATTGGATCTTCCAAAATGCATCACCTCGCATTTGCCCTGATTGAACTCCATCTGCCATTTCTCTGTCCAACTCTCCAATCTATCTATATTCTGCTGTATTCTCTGACAGTCCCCTTCACTATCTGCTACTCCACCAATCTTAGTGTCGTCTGCAAATTTGCTAATCAGTCCACCTATACTTTCCTCCAAATCATTAATGTATATCACAAACAACAGTGGTCCCAGCACGGATCCCTGTGGAACACCACTGGTCACAGGGGATACAAAATACCACACGGCCCAGGACAAACATCCCCAAACACAAGGCACAAGCTCAGGAAAACCTGAGCCAGATAATATCCCAATCCCACTTCGGACAGGTTGTATTTTAACGACTTTGCAGAGCTGCCTTGAAGGTTTCAGATCGAGTGAACGATGAGGAGCAGCTTCCAACTGCTGAAAGGGTCAATAAACAAAGGTACAGATCCAAGGTGACTCGTAAAAGCTAATGCTACTACTGCACCATCCTCAGTCTCCCTCCTCCCACACCCTCCCCCCTCTTACATCTGCATGCCTTCCCTCCCTCCTCCTGCCTCCCTCTTTCTCACTGTCCACTCAACCCTCTCCCTCGCAATTCTCCCTCCTCCCCTCTCCCTCTCTCTAATCTCATTCCCATCTCTCGGTCCTATCCTGTCCCGGGCTCCCGCTGATCCCGGGCTCAGGGACAAGGCCAGAAAGCAATCTAGAGTAAGAATAATTAACTGGGGGAAAGCCAACTTCAATGATATAAGAATGGAGCTGGGACAAATAAATTGGAGTCAAGAGCTGGCAGTGAAAACGGTCGATGAACAGTAGGCTACCTTTGAAGAAGACATAGTTTGGGCACATTCAAGTTATATTCCCATGAAGGGGAAACGTATGACAAACAAACCCAGAGCTCTGAGAATGCCAAAAGAGGTAGAGATTAGGATAAAGAAGAAAAAGTGTGCTTATGACAGATGCCAGGTAGAAAATACTATTGAGAACCAGGCTGAAGATAGAAGGTCCGGACAGAAAGTAAGAAACATATAAGAGAAGCAAACAGAGAGCATGAAAAGAGACTGGTAGCTAGCATTAAGGAAAATCCCAAAGTTTTCTGTAGGCATATATATAGTAAAAGATTGGTAAAAGGAGAAGTCGGGCCGATTAGAGACTAGAAAGGGGATTTACACATGAAGGCAGAGGGCATAGCTGAGATATTAAATGAATACTTTGCATCTGTCTTTACCAAGGAAGAAGATGAAACCCAGACAACGGTGAAAGAGGAGGTATGTCTGCCATGAGAGGAGTTTAAAATTAATAAGGAGGAGGTGTTAGATAGGGTGCCTGTTCTTAAAGTGGATAAACTCCCTGGACCAGATGAGATGCATCCAAGGATATTGAGGGAAGAGAGGGTGGAAATCGCAGAGGCTCTGACCATAATTTTTCAGTCTTCTTTAGACTCGAGGGTAGTGCCAAAGGACTGGAGAATTGGAAACGTCACACCCTTGTTCAAAAAAGTGTGTAACAATAAGCCCAGCAACTAAAGGCCAGTCAGTTTAACTTCAGTGGTGGGAAAACTTTTAGAAAAAATAATCCAGGACAAAATCAATAGGCACATGGACTAATGCAAGTTAATTAAGGAAAGCCAACGTGGATTTCATAAGTGAAAATCATGTTTAACAAACTTGCTGGAGTTTTTTGAGGAGGTAACAGAGAGGGTTGATGAGGGCAATGCTGTTGATGTGGTGAACAAGGACTTTCAAAAGGCGTTTGATACAATGCCACACAACAGACGTGTAAGCAAACTTATAGCTCATAGAATAACTGAAACAGTAGCAACATTGTTAGGGAATTGGCTGTGACAGGAAACAAAGAATAGTAGTTAATGGATGTTTTTAGGGCTGGAGGAAGGTTTTTAGTGGAGTTCCCCAGGGATCAGTGTTGGGACACTGGCTTTTCCTGATATATATCAATTACCTAGACCTTGGTGTACAGGGCACAGTTTCAATGTTTTCAGATGATACAGAACTTGAAAGCATTGTGAACTGTGAGGAGGATAGTGTAGAACTTCAAAAGGACATAGACAAGTTGGTGGAATGGGCGGACAGGTGGCAGATGAAGTTCAATGCAGAGAAATGTGAAGTGATTCATTTTGGTAGGAAGAACATGGAGAGACAATATAGAATAAAGGGTACAATTCTTAAAGCTGTGCAAGAATGAGGGACTTTGGTATATATGTGCATAAGTCATTGAAGGTGGCAGGACAGGTTGAGAGAGCAGTTAATAAAGTATACAGTATCCCGGGCTTCATTAATAGGGGGATAGAGTACAAGAGCCAGGAAATTATGTTGAACTTGTATAAGACACTAGTTTGGCCTCCGCTGGAGTATTGCGTCCAGTTCTGGGAACCGCACTTGAGGAAAGATGTGAGGGCATTGGAGAGAGTACAGAAAAGATTCACGAGAATAGATCCAGGGATGAGGAATTTCAGTTCGGAAGATTGATTGGGGAAGTTAGGACTGTTTTTCTTGGAGCCGAGAAGGCTCGGAAGAGATCTGTTAGAGTTATTCACAATCATGAGGGGCCTAGGCAGAGCAGATGGAGAGAAACTGTTCCCACTCCTGAAAGAATCGAGAACGTGAGGGCACAGATTTAAAGCATTTGGTAAGAGAAGCAAAAGTGACATAAGGAAAAACTTTTCCACACAGTGAGTGGTTAAGGTCTGGAATGCACAGCCTGAGAACATGGTGGAGGCAGGTTCAATCAATGCATTCAAAAGGGAATTAGACAGTTATATGAAAAGGAAGAATGTGCAGGGTTATAGGGAGAAGGCAGGAGAATGGAGCTGAGGGAGCTGCTCTTTCAGAGAGCCGGTATGGACACAATGTGTTGGATGGCCTCCTTCTGCGCTGTAACGATTCTGTAATTCTGTGAAATTACCAAGGCTCCTTAGACAGCACCTTCCAAACCTGTGACCTCTACCAACTAGAAGGACAAGGGCAGCAGATGCATGGGAACGCCACCACTTGCAAGTTTCCCTCCAAGCCACACACCATCCTGACTTGGAAATATATCACCGTTCCATCACTGTCGCTGGCTCAAAATCCTGGAACTCCTTTCCTAACAGCACTGTGGTGTACCTAAACCCCATGGACTGCATTGGTTCAAGACGTCAGCTCCACAGCACCTTCTCAAGGGCAATTTGGAATGGGCAGTACATGCTGACCTGGCCAGCCACACCCGTATCCCATGAATGATTTTTTTTAAAGCATTCTCCATGCCCATGGACAATGCTGTTTGACAAGCTATGTCAAAAGTCAACTTTGACAATGTCACTAACTTACTGCTGATGCACGCACTTTCTAAGCTGCAAACATATCTATCAGGCAACGCACACTCTTGAAATTCTCCAAAATGACAATGAATTGACAGCTTTTTCAAGGTCGCAATAAGCTCCCTAATATCCTCATTAGACAGCTTATTCCTTGTTCTAAAACAATACCTTCCTGCAAACTCCAGTGCCTTGGATTGTATTACTGCTCGTGTTTAATCAAAATATCCTTCAGCATTGTGTCCTTTGGCTTTGCTGTGGTGAAGAAATTCTTGAGCATCTCATGCACATTGGAACTTGCTTGGGTCAAAAATATCGCCCCTTTTCCTTTCGCACGCTCTCTGCTTGACAGCTGCTTTATGAAGATCTTTTTGGGTATTGTTAGTGGTGAAAACCATCTCTCAGCTCCCATAAAGATTTAACTTTGAAAACAAAAAGAAGCTTCTACCTATTCCTGGGATGTTGGACCTCGAGTATTGTCCGACGTATGTAGAAAATTGAAATTACACGAAATTCAGCAGCAAGTGTGATCAGTCGGCTGAGCCTCAGAGAAAAAGTTAAAAAATGACTTTTTACAACAAGAAATAACTGCCTGATATTCCTTAGATGCTTACGACACATTTTGTGCCTTTTAAGTTATTCTTTTGTCTTTACTTCATTTTTTTTCCCTACATCTTGTGGCTCCCAAAATTTTGTTTCAGCCACTTTTCAAATAAAAACTCTTCTTGTTGTTAGCCCCTACCCTAGAGTATTCAAGGGCAGAATCAATTTGGTAAATGCTAATAAAAAATAGAGGTACCATGACAATACTGCAGGTGTTCTATAGGTCTCCAACTAACGAGAAAGATACAGAGGAACAAATCTGCAAGTAAATACTGAGAGATGCCAAAACAATCGAGTAGTTATCCTGGGGTGGGTAGGTGGTACTTTATCCTATAGACTGGCTTGGTAATAAGAATATGTACGTTGGTGGATTAGACAAGGAAATACAATATAAATAAAGATACAATTATGAAATGGCGCAGGATCAGCGGGGCCTGGGGATGTATCTGCAGAAACAGTTGGACGTGGCAGGAGAACTTGGGCGGCACAGTGGCGCAGTGGTTAGCACCGCAGCCTCACAGCTCCAGGGACCCGGGTTCGATTCTGGGAACTGCCTGTGTGGAGTTTGCAAGTTCTCCCTGTGTCTGCGTGGGTTTTCGCCGGGTGCTCCGGTTTTCTCCCACAGCCGAAGACTTGCAGGTGGTAGGTAAATTGGCCATTGTAAATTGCCCCTAGTGTAGGTAGGTGATAGGGAATATGGGATTACTGTTGGGTTAGTATAAATGGGTGGTTGTTGGTCGGCACAGACTCGGTGGGCCAAAGGGCCTGTTTCAGTGCTGTATCTCTAAATAAAAAAAAAAGTTGAGACAGCAGTTACTGCAGCATAAGAGATCCTGGGTGTATAAGTAAAGGCATAGAGTAGAAAAGCAAGGAAGTTATGGTGGACTCTTATGAAATATTGTTTTGGCCTGCATTGGAGAATTCCATCCAATTGTGCACACCATACTTTCGGAGGGAGCATGTGCAGGCTTTAGGGAGGGTGCAGAAAAGATTTACAAAAATGGTCATTGGAATGAGGGACTTTGCTTATGTTGATAGACTGGAGAAGCTGGGGCTGTTCGCGTTAGAGAGGAAAAGGTGGAGAGGAGACCTGAAAGAGGTTCAAAATGAGAAGGGGGCTGGGCAGAGTAGATAGGGAGAAAATATTCTCATTGGCAGAATGATAGAGAATCAGACGAGCATAAATTTCAGGCTAATAGAAACAAAAGAACACCAGAAATCTCATGAGGAAAAAGATTTTTATTTTATTACGGTGCAGGGAGTGGTTAGGATCTGGAATGTACTGCTTGTGAGTGTGGTGGGTGCTGATTCAATAATGCATGCAAAAGGGAATTGGAAATGTATCTGAAGAGAAAGCAAACGCGGGGCCTTTAGGAAATGTTATCGAGTGCGAGTAGCTGAGTTGCTCTTGAAGGGGTCTGGCAAGAAATGGAGAAGCTGGTGTTGTTCATCTTCGAGCGGAGAAGGCTAAGAGAAGATTTAATAGAGGTGCCAGTCATGAACTGGCTGCTGTTTTTTTCCCCCATTGTTTAATAGAAATATAATTTAGACAGCTGTTGATGGGATCAAACTTTTGTAGATCTTGCCTTGTGGTGTTGGAGTTTGTGAGGCGTTCTCCTGATCAGTAGGATTAGTTGGAGGCTGTAAACAAAATACAAATTAGTAAATAATTAAATAAAGGGATAAATAATCATTTGAAGAAACACACTGACATACACGATGATATTTTTCTCCATGGACTATGTTAAATTCCCGGCAAATGTTGCACCACTTTTCAGGAAACGTGGGAGAGAGAAATCAGTGAATAACAGGCCAGTACGCCTAACATAAGTCTTCCGGAAAATGCTGGAATCTATTATTAAGTAAGTCTTAACAATGCACTTGGAAAAATACAGTATGATTAGTACAAGTCAAGATAGTTTTATTGAAGGGAAATCCAGTTTGACCATGTTTTTAGATTTCTTTGAGGATGTAACTAGTCGGGTAGATAAAATGGAACCAATAGATGCAGTATACCTGTATTTCCAAAAGACATTCGATGAGGTGGCACACAAAAGGTTAAAGGGCAAGATAAGGGCTCATAACATTGCTGGGAATGTATTAGCATGGATAAAGGATTGGTTAACGGACAGGAAGCCAAAGGTGGGCACCAGCAGGGCAGTCTCAAGCTGGTAGACAGTGAATAGTACAGAACAACAAGGATCAGTGCTGGGGCCTCAGCTATTTGCAATGTATGTTAATGACTTAGAGACAGAGAGTAATATATCTAGATTTTCTGATGATGCAAAGGCAGGTGGAAAGGTAGCTGTGGGGAGGACACAGAGAGGCTGCAAAGAGATATAGTTAAGTGAATGGGCAACAAGATGGAAGATGAAGTATAATGTAGAGAAGTATGAAGTTATTTATTTTGGTTGTAGGAACAGAAAAGAAGATTTTTTTTCAAAAGGTGTGCAACTTCTAAGTGTTGATATTCAAAGAGACTTGGGTGTGCTTGTATAAGATATGCAGAAAGTTGGCATGCTGGTGCAGAAAACTATTGTTGAAGTCAAATGGCATTTTGGCCTTTATTGCAAGGGAATTGGAGTACAGGTATAGAAAAATCTTGCAACAATTGTACAAGATTTTGGTGAGACCACATCTGCAGTATTGTGTGCAGTATTGTGTGCATCAAAGGCTGAGTAAATTTGGCCTATATTCTCTGGAGATGAAGAATGAGAGGCCCCCTCATTGAACCATGCAAGATTCTGAAGGGGATGGATATAGTGTATGCTGAGAGATTGTTTTCACTGGTTAGGGAATCTAAAACATGGGGTACAGACTCAGGATAAGGAGCCGATCATTTAGGACAGAGATGAGGAGAAATTATTTCACTCAAAGGGTTGTGAATCTTTGGAATTCTCTATTCCAGTGTGTTGCAGATTCTTCATCCTGGAATACATTTAAGGCTGGGTTAGACAGATTTTCATTCCCTCAGGAAAGAGCGGGATATGGTGAGCGGGCAGGACAGTGGAGTTGAAGCCTATGATCAGCTATAGTGTATTGAATGGTGGAGCTGCCTCAGTAGGCCATAGGGTCTACTACTGCTCCTCTTACTTGTATTCTTGTTCTCAACAACACAAAATATTTGCTAAGGGGGTCTTTCTCATTGTAACACATTTGGGAGGTGCACCAAATGTAGGTTGGTTAAAATAGCTGGAGTGTGTCACCTTTGACTCAATTGGCAGCACTTTTGCCTCGGCGTCAGAAGGTTCTGACTTCCTAATCCCACTCCAGAGACTTCAGAAGCAGAATCTAAGCTGACATTCCCGGCCAGTATTCAGGAAGCACTGCACTGTCGGAAACGGTTTTTTTTTTGTTTTGGACGTGACGTTCAACTAATTCCGCGGTTGTTATCTCAGATTGACACAGATATCCCGTGGCACTATTTCGAAGAAAGACAGGGGAGCTCTCCCCGGTTTCCAGGAAGATGATTTGTCTCTCAAGCAAATGAAGGTGACAGTAAATCGGGTCATTCATAAAACTGTTGTGTGCAGAGCCTTGATGTGCGCAAGTGTACGGCCCGATTTCCCACATTACAAACGTAACCACTCTTAAAAAGTGCCTAACTGGATGTAGAGAACTTGGAGATGCATTGGGGTCGTGAAAGGCACTATAGAAATGCAAGATCTTTCAACATAATCAGAAATACCAAAGGGCAATTTGTCATTGTCACTACCAACCTCATTGACCTTTGTTTCAGAATTGTTCTGCAATGTCCGGCATCCGATAATTGAAACCACCATTAATATCAACACTTGCAGCAGCGCCAGGACAAAAAGGAGGAGTGTTAGGACTAAACGGTATCTCTGTGGATTAGAAACAAGGACATGCCTATAGCATTTAGAAATGATTCTTACAAAGATCATTGACCAGAAACTGAACTGGACCAGCCATATAAATACCGTGGCTACAAGAGCAGGTCAGAGGCTGGGAATCCTGAGGCGAGTAACTCACCTCCTGTCTCCCCAAAGCCTGTCCACCATCTACAAGGCACAAGTCAGGAGTGTGATGGAATACTCTCCACTTGCCTGGATGGGTGCAGCTCCAACAACACTCAAGGAGCTCGACACCATCCAGAACAAAGCAGCCCGCTTGATTGGCACCCCATCCACAAACATTCACTCCCTCCACCACCGACACACAGTGGCAGCAGTGTGTACCATCTACAAGATGCACTGCAGCAATGCACCAAGGCTCCTTAGACAGCACCTTCCAAACCTGCGACCTCTACCAACTAGAAGGACAAGGGCAGCAGATGCATGGGAACACCAACACCTGCAAGTTCCCCTCCAAGTCACACACCATCCAGACTTGGAACTATATCATCGTTCCTTCACTGTCGCTGGGTCAAAATCCTGGAACTCCCTTCCTAACAGCACAGTGGGTGTACCCAACCCAAATGGACTGCAGCAGTTCAAGAAGGCAGCTCACCACCACCTTCTCAAGGGCAATTAGGGATGGGCAATAAACGCTGGCCTGGCCAGTGACGCCCACATTCCATGAATGAATAATAAAAAAGAGAATGGTTCCTCTGCCAGAGATAATGCAATGGAAGGAGAAAGATAGGATTGGAAAATGGCCAATTTGGGGCCAATAAAGAATATTGTGGTAGAAAGTGTGCATTGGGCACCCAAGTTAGAACCAATTTCACCTGCATTATTTCATCACTGAGTGTCCACACACAGGAAGTCACAAATAATTCTTCCAACGACAGGGCAGGGAGTTATTAGAATATGACGTGAAGCACAGCCTTATGTAGCACAGAGGAAGCTGGTTCGCTCTACCTTGTCTGGGCCAATCCTTGAAAGAGCAATGCAATTAGTCCCACTCCCATTGCAGGCAATTCAGGCAATATGCCCCTGGCAATTTTGTAGAAACTAGTTTTACAGTGTGAGAGACTGATCAGTCTGGGCCTCCTTCCTCGAGAATGGAGAAGACAGAGAAGCAATCTAATAGAGGCCTTTACAATGAATGGAGATGGACGTGGTAACAAAAAAAAAAATCACTTGTGGTGGAGCCAAAATCTAGGGATCATCTACATAAGTAAGTCAACGAGAAATGCAATAAATAATTCAGGAGGATCATTTTAACTCATAGCATTTCGACAATGTGTATCTCGTAACTACGTGGATTGGTTCTTGAATAGTCTAAATGCATTTAACTGGAAGTGAGATACAAATATAAGGTACACTTGGAAGTTCGATATGCCAGGCTGGTATTGTGGTCGTGGCAGGGGTCACTCCATCGGGACAAAGGTGGGGACCGACACCACTTCGGCATCTTGTTGACCGCAGCCAATGAAGTCGCTGCACTTCCTATTAAGGACTGCTGCCTGCCCCCAAAAGCTGGCAACCAATCAGAAGGCCGGTAGCTCAGCAGGATCAGTAGCACCACCGGTAGGGTTAGCCATTCTTGGAGACGCAAACACATAAGGTCTGGGTACGCCGGGGCCTGTCAGGCAGGTCCCGCCCGTGGGGTGGGAGGGTTGTTGAGGGCATGAGACGCTGTTATCACTTCGTAGCCTCTACATGCGCCAAAGAGTCCCTGAAAGGAGGTCCCTCCATTCCCCGCAGCCAGGCAGGAGGCCAATAGGGTTTACTTGGTGTTCTCCCCACTTGACCGCTGGTACAAAGCCAGCATAGGGGGAACGATACCCTCTGTTGGCCACTTGTGTTCAGTTGAGCTCCTGGCAGCCCGCGATTTGCACCCATTCCCACACTGACAAGATGGCATGTCGGAAGGTGGGGACACGCCACCCGCTCCCTTTCCCTGCCATCTCGCCAGCCTCCCCATCTCCCAACCCGTCCTCAAAAGGTTGGTAACCTCCAGCCCGTTGACAGGGTTAGTTGAAGTAATGTCAGGGGAAGTCCGTGTGGAGCAGAAACACCACATTGACCTGTTGGGACAAACGGCCTAATTGTATGCTGCAAATTCTCTGCAAATAAAAACCTGCACTGGGAGTCTTGGCTGATATGATGAAATGAATCATGTCTTTAGACTTCAATTCTGTACTTACAGCTGAAGTAATGAGCCAAGAATCGCAGACATTTCCTGAAGGGCAGCGAATGCTTGTTGTCCAAATCTGCAGGTCAGTAGAAAGCTGGACGAGGCTCACCATGGTAATAAAGGTGCTGATGATATTTAACATCAGGTATGTTACCAACTTGGAAGAATAAACAAGACTTCGTTCAGATATATGCAGCTGGTGATATATTCATAATCGTGCAACAATGTTTGCAATAAATCAAATTCAAAAGGAATGAAGGATTTTGAACTTCCAATCAATACATAATTATTGCCAAAATAAAACATATTATTTGTGGGCATGGCATTTGAGAAAACATGGCAGGCTAAATGGTTAGCTTGAAACATGAACAGTACAATGGAAAACTATTTCAATCTAATGTCTAGGTCTTACACTTGAAGAAGGATTGAAGACCTTGGATTGGGTGCAGTGGATATTAACCAGACTACACCAAACTGGAAGGGAATTCAATGGTGTGAAGATACTAGAGAAACGGTCATTCTTCTGAGAAAAGACAATGCTTAAGCGAAATTTAATGTCGGTGTGGGATATTCTGAGGAGTTTTAAGTGGATAAGGACAGAGTGTTCCTACTGTCAAAAAGGTGTGAGCACTGATTTAAGTTAATTGGCAAATCAAATCTGAGCGGAGACATTTTTTCTATACTCAGCGAATTTGTATAATTTGGAATGCACTGCCTGAAAGGGTGATGGAAGCAGATTCAATGTAACTTTTAATATTGGATTGCAATATGGGGAAAGTAGGGGGAGTGACGATAACTCGATAGGTCTTTCGAGCAGAGGCAGGGCGGTCCAAATAGCCTCCTTCTTGTGCTGCATAGTTTTCTTTTAGGAGAAAGCGTTCTCCATGGAGTAAATGGCAAACAGTATTGATCAGTAAAATAAAGTAATAAATAATTACATAGAAGAATACCTTCTTGACAATGTTTAATACAATATAATAGTAAAGACACACCCGTTTGGAATTACAGCTCTCGTTAGTGGGTGAGAGACATAGTGGTTGATGTTGACAATGTGTGACATTGTAAAGTGGATAATAATGAAACAGTATTCAGTTCTGCCATGAGCCTTGTGAAACTATGTTGAACTTTTGCATTGTCTCTAACCATTTTTAATATATAGATCTGAGCAGTGAACACTACTCCAAGTGTAGTTTGACCAAGGTTTTGTCGCATTTTAACACAACTTCACCGTTTCAAATCATCCATATAAATGGAAACAGTTTTGCAGACACGCCAATACACGTTTCACACCATCGCACAAAATCAACATATAACCCCATTACGGGCAATAACACTGGACGATGTTATAAAATAGGTGTTGGCAATGTATCCCAATTGTACAAACCCGCCCAATTTTGCATTCCATTGAATTAAGCAGAAATGAAAATTGGGAGTTGTGTATGTCAAGCTCCTGACTGGATCGCTCCAGTTTTACACTATCACACATTATTAGTAACGACCCTTATTATAGGCGCTACCACTTGGTTAAACAATCCAATTGAAACTGACTTTGCAAAGCCCAACATTATCAACTCAGCAGCCAGAATTTCAGAGTGAAACAGGAGTCATTACAATTGAGAGCTTTGTTTAAGTGGAGAGCCATAATGGAACTACTTACAAGGACTGTAGATGCTGTCCTTTCCAGACCATACCGTATGCACCCACAAAGAATAAACTGTAAAGAAATGACATCTCAGTTTCTCACGATACAGCCTGTGTATAATTATAACAGCCCTCGTAAACTATGATGCATCTTTCTGGTTGAATGTTCACAGGCTGTGGTCAGTAGTGTCCCCCAAGAATATGTACTGGATCCTCAGTTGTTCAGTATATTTGTCAATGACATAGATAAAGGAATACAGAACCATACATCTAAGTCTGCTGACGACACAAATTAGTTGGCAAGTACATAGCCTCGATGCAAACAAAAGTTGCACAGGGCCTTTGTTAGATTAATAATTTGGGAAAAAAAACAGGGTTAGAATACATGAAAACCTCAATAGGCTTGAAGACTGGACATGCAAATGGCAAAGGAATTGCAATATAGATCAGTGTGAGCTGTTACATCTTGTTCGTAGGAACAAGGAGGCCATATATTCATTGGCTAATAAGAGTCTATATGGAGGAGAGAAACAAGGAGGTCTAGTGGTACTGATGCACAGGGATTAAAGATGGAGAAGCAGGGAAACAAGTCCATCAAAATGCAATCATGGCACTGGAGCTCATTTCTGCAGGAACAGAATTGACATGAAGGGAGATGATGTTGATTTTATAGATAATCTTAATTAGACCACTCTTAGATACCATGCTGTGTTGTGTATACATAGCTACAAAAGGTTACAGCAGCTCTGAAGAAAGTGCAAAAGATTTCTCAGAATGATACCAGAAGATGGAGTTTGTAACTGTCATGAAACACTGAACAGGTTGGGGCCCTGTTCTCGAGGAAAGAGATAGCTTAGTGAGGTTTACTGATGTATTGGAAATCATGAAAGGGTTGAGCAGATGTTTTCATTTGTGGGGGCGTCCAAAACTGGCAGTTATTAATATAAGATAACCCCTAATTAATAAAGATGGCATTCATGAGAGCCTTATTAAACGAGAGAGTAGTTATGATATGAAACTTGCTACCACATTGAGCAGTTCAGCCAAAAAGTATAAAGGCATTCCAGGGGAAGCTTGGTAAGTGCACGATGGAGAAAGAAATAGGAAGGCTCGTGTGGAGCATAGACAGGGCTGCAAAGCTTGATTCTCTACTATTACACTGTGTAAAAACATCCGTCACCTTTTTATTCAGGAGTGCTGGAATACAAAAAAAAATACACAAATTTTGCTGCAGTTGTTTAAAGTGTGTACGGGCCAAAACTGGAGTACTACATTCAGATCTGGGCACTGCACCTCAGGAAAGATTTATTGGCCTTGGAGGGGTCGCAGTGCATCTTCACCAGAATGATAGTGTAGAGAAAAGGGTTTACATGATCAGGACTGCTTGTGCAGACTAGACTTGCAATCCCCTGAAAGTAGATCAGGTACCATGAAGGAGAAAATCAGTTAGAGCAACGGAGAAAGGACAGGGGAATGGGACTAGCTAGACTAGCTTTTGCAACGAACCAGTACAGACTGGATGGGGCGCATGTCCTCCTGTTGAACTGTATCCATCCTATGATTCTATGACCAAGATGTGATTTGATTGAGATGTATAAAATGCTATAGAATTTGCCGGGTTAGACAGAGGGAAACTATTATTTCTGGTGAGGGAGCCCAGGACTAAGGGATGTAATCTTCAAAATTAATATGTACTTTTCCAGGGGTAAAATAACCAAACACTTCTTCATGCAGAGATCGCGGAAATCTGGAGCTGTCTGCGCCTCACCCCCCAAAAAATGTCGAGGATAGGTCAGTTGCAATTTTCAAGACTGTTGTAGCTAAATTATTGTTGAGTGAGGTTTTTAAGCAATATATCAAAGTGAGTAAATGGAGTTGAGGTACAGATCATCCGACATCTAATTGAATTGCGCAAGATACTAGAGGGATTTATCACCTCCTCCTGTGCATATGCTCCCAGAATATCAGATTTCGGACAGGATAACGATAAACAATGATCTCTCCATAAAACGAACTTCAAGAAGTCTGAATGAAGAAGTGTCCATAATCACGTTAAATAACTCTTGAGAAATAAGGTGGCCATTATATTACAATTATATGTTTACACAGATTACAGGAGAGATTCAAGCCATTCAGCTCTGTTTATGCTCGACACAAGCCTTGCCATCCCTATTCCTTTCTCCCTCGTGTACTTTTCAGGCTTCCCCAGTTAGGTTCCCCAGAACGCTTGTTGGTCTCACATTCCATCTGCTTGTATTTTACCATGAAGTTTTATCCTTTTAAAATAAATAATGACAATCGGAGGAATATTATCAAGCCTTCCAGACAAAAAGTGGCAAGAATGTTCCATCAAGTGTATTGGATGAAAACTTACCGAGAGCCCGCTCCACCAGTGGGTTCTGTGATCTGCTACCACTGATATCGGACTCAGAATTAATGGCGTCCAGAATATTATAGAACATATCCCCAACACAATCTGAATGATCTAAAAGAGAACAAGTATCATACTGTGCAAACACGGTAATCCATATGCAGGTGTACGTGCACTATGGAAAAGAAGGGGTGGGTAAGAGAGAGAGAGAGAGCAAGGAATGAGATAAATAAAACTTCCTTGAAAAAACGATTGAGAACATTGGATTAACAAGTACACCCATGGACCAGTTTAAACATCCACTCCCTCTAACATCAGTGCACCTTGGATGCACTTTTGCAGGATGGACTGCAGGAACGCGTGGAGGCTTTGAGCGCACGGAAACTCCACCACCAAGAAGGAGAGCTACAGAGGAACACTATCACCTCGACATTCCTTTCCAAGTAACCAATCATCCCGGAATGGACAGTTACCACCTATTCCCTGAGTCAAAATCCTTTAATTCTCCACTGAATAGCATCATGGTAGCACCTTCGCCACAAGGAATACAGTTGGTGAAGAACATAGTCCAGCATCACCTTTACAAGGGTAATCAGTAATGCTCAACAAAACCGCGGCCTTTCCAGGTTTTCTCACAGCCTCGGACGTATTTTAAACATTACAAATTCCCTTGGGAACATATTGCCCTGTTAATGTCCCTAGCGGCATTGCAGAACTGGTATTTTCAATTTACCTTACATAGAATTACACACGGTTTGCTGCAGAGAAACAGAATATTCTGTGCAACTGGCCTTGCCCGGATTTATGCTCCACGTCAATCTCAACCCACACATCTTCATCTCATCAGATTAGCATATCCTCTTATTCCTTTGTCCCTCATGTGTTTAACCAACTTCCACTTAAATGTATCATTTTTGTTAGGAACAGTAACCGGCGTTATTCTTCATCAGCGAATTGACTAAGTGCTTATGCAAAATGAATGGAACCAATTTGATTCATTGCAGTTTGAAAGTAAAGCATTGACAATTGAAATTGAGATCTATTTGAGAAAGAATTAAGAAGAAACGGTTTCATCTTACACCAAGAGTTTTTGGTTTTCCCATCTGCATTCCTGGAGTGGTTACTCTTCTGTGTAATCGGTGAGTGTGTGAGCCTCCCTGTCTGTCTGGGAACTGCCTTCTACCGGGTTGTGGCTTAATATGGAGACTGGTGACCTTCCATTCCATGTTAAATGAAGTGTCAAATGTGTCAAATAAAGACTGGACAATAGAATCTTCGAGAATGAGAAGGAAGTGACACGGAAGTTAATATGCCAGCGTTTCGCTTAATAGTGATGAAACAATATCCGTCAGGATATTTTAGTCTAACAATGGCAGGTAATCTGCCACATATAACCAAATATGCAACAATCTATCACTATCTCTTTGCTGTTTAGAACATTCCAGACTTTCTAAGTTATAAGTGGGATTTTCTTTTTATTTTGTTCGTTAAGATATTTTCTTTCATTCGTGAGAAATGCTTCCCTTTCACCAAGCACCTCTTTCAGTTCATAAAACCCGAAACAACTAAACCTCTGAACCAAAAAGCTTTCCCCCAGCCTCGAAAATGAGACGGAGAATGGATTTGGGCCCCAGTGGTTCACCAATTATTGCTGAATTCGGGCTTGGTTTTCTGCCTGATATTCATCCGCTGCCATTGGTCCTGAAATCGTAAGTGTCTTGTTTTAAATTGAGTTTTCTCTGCACTTTTCAACAAAATAATGATGTTTCAGGGTTGGAGGGGTGCCGCACTTACATTAAAATTGTCATAGAATCCAATGCTGAAGGTACATCCTGCTTTGTGTCACTATAATTTGAAAAGACTTAAAAATGTTCACGTTATAAATGTATAAGATTGCACTGTTCATTCAGCTACAAATAGATACACAAAAAGAGTCGCAAAGAGGTGGAATCCATGAAGATGCTGTAATCTTTATGCAGATAATCTTATTACATTTCTATATGCTTTTAATTTGGCGCGACAGCAGGAAACGTGCATTATTGAACAGACTGATGTACACCCCGAGAACACTTGCCCTTTAATGGCGCTCAATGAAAGGGAAATTAGGCAGGGCGTGTAACGAGCGTCTAATTCCATATTGCATTGTGCATTAATGTTCAACGTTAACATTATTTCACTTTCTCCCAACAAAAACCATGCCGCTTCGGTAAAAGGAATTGAGTGCACAATATTAATTCAGATAACTTACTTGTGTTCATCTCTCACCAAAGGGAACTCTGCATCCTGTTTTAGACCATGAGTGTATTTCTGAGAAGCCACTTGTTGGTGTCATGGAAATGAATGATTGACGAATGTTTAGCAGTTTGGCCGTGATCACGTGCATTATGAAACGGATCCATTGGGCTCACCGGCCAGCTTTTATGTTGTAAATTCTGTGCATTTTCGCTCACGAGCATTTCACATCACAAGTCCAGTCCCTTTCCATTTTCCGGAACTGTCCGGGACAGGTCAATTTAGACGAGGAGCACAACAGATATTTGAAAGAAGTACTGCCCTGGAAAGTGAGTCTGGCAATCACATTCGCACTGTCAGAGGGGAAACGCTTAGTGGAGAAGTGGGACATCTAGAACAATGCGGTAACAGGAAGAACTCCATTTCCAGGCTATTCTATAAGACTTTCTATTTGCTCAACGGGCTGTGAGTGTTGCTGGAAAGGCCAGTATTTATGGACCATCCCTACCTGCCTTGAGAAGGTGCTGCTGACCCCATAGTGCTGTTCGGAAGATTTTGCCACAGCACAATGAAGGAACAGCCTTATAGATCCAAGTCAGGATGATATTTGACTTGGAGGGGAAATTGTAGGTAGCCTTGTTCCCATGCATCTGTACCCTTGTCCTTTCAGTTGATAGAGGTCACAGGTTTGGAAGGTCCTATCATAGGAGGCTTGGCGAACTGATTCAGTGCATCTTGTAGCTGGTACAAAATGCCGCTGCCAATTGCCCCTGTGGTGGTGGGAGTGAATGTTTAAGGTGGCGGAGGGCACTAACCATGCAGGCTACTTTGCCCTGGTTGGTGTCGTGCTTATTGGGATTTGTTGGAATTGCACATATTCAGGAAAGTGGAGAGTATTCCATCAAAATCTTGACTTGTGCTTTGTAGATTGTGGACAGGATTTGGGGAATAAGGATATGAGTTACTCATCGCAGAATTCCCAAGCTCTCCCCTGCTTTTGTAGCAACAGTTTTTCTGTGTCTGGAAGAGTTAAGTTTCTGGTCAATGGTAACTCCCAGGACGGTGATGTTGGTGGGTGGGGGGAGTGGGGTTGGGGGGTGCGAAATTTAAAGATGGTATTACCGTTCTACGTCAAGGGCAGATGGTTCGGTGCTCTCTCATGGTCAATATCTGGCACTTGTGTGGCACGAATTTTATTTGCCACATATCAGCCCAAGTTTGAATGGTGCCCAGATATTTCTCTACGTGGGCATGGACTGCTTCAGTATGTGAGAAGCTGCAAATGGTGCTGAACATTGTGCAATCATCAGCGAACATCCCCACTTCTGGCCTTATGATGGAGGGAAAGTCATTGATGAAGCAGCTGAAGATGGTCGGGCCTGGGACCCTACTCTAAGGAACTCCTGCAGTGATGTTCTGGGGCTGAGATGATTGGCTTCCAACAACCACAACCATCTTCCTTTGTGCTAGGTATGACTGCAACAGAGTTTTAACCAAATTCCCATCGATTACTATTTGGCTAGGCTCCTTGATGCCATACTCAGTTAAATGTTGTGTTGCTGTCAAGGGCAGACACTGTCACCTCACCCTCCTTTCGCCATGTTTGAACGAAGGTTGTGAAGGGGACTGGAGCCACGTGACCCTGGGGAACCAAATCATTGATGAGCAGGTTATTGCTGAAGCGTGCTGCCTGATTAAACTGTCAGTGATACCATCCATCACTTTGCTGATGAGTGAAAGTAGGTTGATGAGGTGGTAATTGGCTGGATTGGATTTGTCCTGCTTTTTGTAGACAGGACATACCTGGGCATTTTTCCACATTGTCGTGTAGATGCCAGTGTTGTCGTGCATTAGAACAGCTTGGTTCAAAATGTGGCTAGTTCTGGAGGACAAGTCGTCAGGACTGCTGTTGGAATCTTGGCAGGTCCCGTCGCCTTTTCAGTATCCAGCGATCTCAGCACTTTATTGATTTTTTTTTATTTCCAAAATATACTTTATTCATAAAAATCTGTAAAAATTACATTCCCAAACAGTTTAAAACAGCATCAAGTCAAAAAAATACAAACAGTGCAAAGGTGATCAGTTACCTTCTATACAATCATTAGTTGCCTCACAACCCTTCCATTTCATTGTCATGCCATATAAATTGTTACATTTACAGCACACAAAATTTTTCCGATACAGTTCGAGGGGTTTCCCATGGATCCAGCCCCTCAGTTCAGCTTGGTGGGGGGACCTTACACTGTGGTCTTTCCCCATTGAGCCTTTGCTGCGGCTGCCCCAAGCATTAGTGCGTCCCTCAGCACGTAGTCCTGGACCTTGGAATGTGGCAGTCTGCAACATTCGGTGGTGGACAACTCTTTGCGCTGGAAGACCGGCAAGTTTCGGGCAGACCAAAGGGCGTCTTTCACTGAATTGATAGTCCTCCAGCAGCAGTTGATGTTTGTCTCGGTGTGCGTCACTGGGAACAGCCCGTAGAGCACAGACTCCTGTGTTACAGAGCTGCTTGGGATGAACCTCGACAAAAACCATTGCATCTCTTTCCACACCTGCTTTGCAAAGACACATTCCAGGAGGAGGTGGGCAACCGTCTCTTCCCCACCACAGCCACCGCGGGGGCATTGTGCAGAGGGGGCGAGACTTCGGGCGTGCATGAAGGATCTGACGGGGAGGGCCCTTCTCACCACCAGCCAAGCTACATCTTGGTGCTTGTTTGAAAGTTCTGGTGATGAGGCATTCCGCCAAATGACTTTGGCGGTCTGCTCGGGGAACCATCCATCAGGATCCACCTTCTCCTTTTCCCGTAGGGCCTTGAGGACATTCCGTGCAGACCACTGCCTGATGGACTGGTGGTCAAAGGTGTTTTCCCGCAGAAACTGCTCCACGAAGGATAGGTGGTACGGCACGGTCCAACTGCATGGAGCGTTCCGCGGCAACGTGACCAGGCCCATCCTTCGCAACACCGGGGACAGATAGAACCTCAGCACGTAGTGACACTTGGAGTTTACGTACTGGAGATCTACACACAGCTTGATGCAGCCGCACACGAAGGTGGTCATCAGGATGAGGGCCACGTTGGGTAAATTTTCCAGCCCTTGTCCAGAGATTTGAACATCGTGTCCCTCCGGACCCGGTCCATTTTAGATCCCCAGCTGAAGCGGAAAATGGCTCGGGTGACTGCCACAGCGCAGGAGTGGGGTATGGGCCAGACCTTTATTGATGTCACGTGGGGTGAACTGAATTGGCTGGAGAATGGCACCTGTGATGTTGGGGAGCCCTGAAGAAGGCTGAGATGGATCATCCTCTTGGTACTCCTGGCTGAAGATGGCTGCTAATTCTTCAGCCTTAACTTTTGCACTGGCGTGCTGGGCTCCCTAATCATTGAGAATGGGAATGTTTGTGGAGCCTCCTCCTGCATTTAACTTTTTAAATACCCATGCCATTCACAATTGGATGTGGCATGATTATAGAGCTTTAATCTGCTCTGTTCGTTGTGTAATCGCTTTAGCCTAGCTATAGCATGTTGCTTCCCCTTCTTGCATGTATGTGGTCATATGTTGTAGCTTTACCAGATTGACAGCTCATTTTGAGGTATGCCTGGTACTGCTTCTGGCATGCTCTACTCATCTCATTAAACCAATTTTGTCTCCTGGCTTGATTGGAGTGGTAGAGTGAGAGATATACCAGGCTATGAGGTTACAGATTGTGGCTGAGTGCAAATCTACTGCTACTGACGGCCTGCAGTGCCTCATGGATGGATAGTTTTGAACTGTTAGTACTGAAGCCATCCGATTTAGCATGGTGGTAGTGCCAAACGACATGATGGAGGGTATCTTCAATGTAAAGATGCATGTTTTTCAATTCTGTTGCTGTCAAAGGAACTGAATTTCGGATGAAACATATAACAGCCATGCAAAAGATATCTGAAAATGGTGACTATAAATCCCAAAGAAAGAAAGACCTGAATTTCTAGAGCACCTTTCATGATCACAGAACATTCCAAAGTGTTTTAAAGCCAATGAAGTACTTTTGAAGTCTGCTATAATGTCGGAAATGCAGCAGTCAACACCAACACAGCAAAATATCAAATACAGAAATTTCATAACGATCAGATTATCTGTTTTAGTGAAGTTGGTTGCGGGATAAATATTGACAAGGACACCAAGAAGAACTCCCTCACTCTTCTTTAAATGAGTGCCATTCAATTATGTTTCCCTGCTTGAAAGGGCAGACAGGAGATCATCACTGAACCGTGCACATCTCGGGAGCCAGAGGCCTGAAAATCACTTAGACCATAGTGTTGACTCAATCATTAAACTGTATGGAAAACGGACGCTCCAGGTCCATAACAATAAAAGTAAAATACTGCAGATGCTGGAAATCTGAAATAAAAACAGGAAATGCTGCAAATACTCAGCAGGGCTGGCAACATCTGTAGAGAGGGAAGCAGAGTTAACATTTCAGGTCAGTTCAAGGTCCATGTTTTCCATTTCTCGCAGAAGTCCAATTTCACTGCCTCGACCTCCAAGCCCAGTGAGTCTTTATGAGATTCCTCTGATGGTTATTCCAATGGACATTTAATCAATTCAAGGAAAAAGAAGTTACAAGTGTTAAAATTGAAAGCCAGATTTTAACAAGAATGAGTGCAGTGTTCATGTATCAATTCCATCTGTTTTCTGTTCGAATTTCAACTGTACGATGCATTATTACCTTTTCCCATTTACCATGGAGACTTTAGAGTAAATGATCTCGCCTTTACCACAGATAAAACATTGCAGTCAATCGCTGGTCTGAACACCCTCTTGGTGGAGTTACAGTGGTCAGCACTCTGAGCTTGACACCATACTGCCGTGTTTTTCATATATATATATTTAGTTTTGAGAAGAAAATGCGATTTATTAAGTTCGGGAAATAAAGTTGATTTTCAACGAGTGGTAGACGATACAAAGAGGAAACTGTGACCAAATAAGTGCAAGATTGCCAGAGATAATCAACGTGCATTTGCTTGTTTTCAGTTCTCACATTCAGCCCGTGCATTTAAATGGATCAATAACCCATTATTATGTATGATCGAGGGTGTGAGTCTTAGATGGTGGAGCATGCACCCTGCATGATGTTATCTGTGTCAGTGCTGTGGTTTTTAGCAGTTCTGCACACTTATTAACAACGGAACCACGGCCAGTGGTTTTAGCAGAAACAGTTGATGCATGCTGAGATTACAGCTGCAGGTTTTTCCATTTCTACGTAGCAAAATGTAGTTGGAGTATCCCTAGAAATGGCTGCACTCTCTGTCCCTGCACAATTAATGTTGGAGTCCCACAGAGATCCAAGTTTCTTCCTCTCCCCTTTCACATCCACAACTGCTCCTTGGTAAGACCAGTGGAAGATTTGGAGTCCGTTTTCATATGTGCTGATATCTCATCGCTCCGACTCATGGCCACCTGAATAGAGAAGATTAACAAGCGAACTAAATGAAATGTTTAAGGCAATGAAACGATTTGGTAACGTAGAAAGAAGTAAAGGACACAATCTTCTGGGGGAATGTCGAAATAGGCTGGTATTACTTTAAAGGAGTGATGTGAGGAAGGTCGTGTTCACTCAAAGGATAATGGCAGGCTGGAACTCTCTTTGCTCAATAGCTATTGTGGTAATTCCGATTGCAAATTCCGAAACTGAGTAATAGATGTTTGTTATCAATGGGATTAAGGGTTAGAGACCTGTTAGAGACCTGAGGCGGCGAGTGCAGTTAATAAACAAATCAGACAATATCGAAATGAATGATGAATCAACCTCCAGGCGTTGAATGGCCTACTCATTTCCCAATGCTCCTAAATCCAAAAAGTGTTTTTCATAACTTTGCTACCTGCTTGGGTTTTCGAAGAGATTTGTACCCTTGAACGTTTGATCTTCTTGTTCAGTGACAGCACTTAGTGCATGCTAGTTAAGTAAGAGCCTGGTTAACTAAGGCAGTAGCACCCGTCATGCTTTGAATCTGAATGTTCAGAGGTCAAGTCCCTATGCAGGCGATGCTTTTAAATCACAGACACAATTCCCACCTTTATGCAAATGCATGAAACAAGATCAATTTTCTATGATCTTCCCGGTTGTCGCAATGCAAAAGGCTAATATTGGATGGAATTCAGCTAAGTTCATGACTTGAAGAAGTTGTCGCACCTCTCATTTAGAAAAGAGAAAGTTGAAAAGAAATTAAATCGTGTTGTTAAAAATCATGAGCTCTCTATACTGAATAGATAAAGAAAAACTGTTCCCATTATCGGTAGGATAGAGAAATGGAAGATTCCGATTTAAGGCGATTGACTGAAGAACCAAAAGCGACATTAGGAAAAACTTTTTGTTTTTTTACACAGCCAGTGATTAGGATCTGGTATACACTACCTGAAAAAGTGATGGAAAAAGACCCAATCGTGACTTTTAAAAGAGGTAAGGCACCTGAAGGCGAAAAATGCAACAGCGCAGGAAAGTTTATTTAGAGATACAGCACTGAAACAGGCCCTTCGGTCCACCGATTCTGTGGCGACCAACAACCACCCATTTATACTAACCCTACAATAATCCCACATTCCCTACCTACACTAGGAGCAATTTACAATGGGCAATTTACCTATCACTTACAAATCTTTGGCTGTGGGAGGAAGCCAGAGCAGCCGGCGAAAACCCATGCGGTCACAGGGAGAACTTGCAAACTCCACACAGACAATACCCAACAATACCCAGAACTGAACCCGGGTCGCTGGAGCTATGAGGCTGCGGTGCTAACTACTGTGCCACTGTGTGCCGCCCTTGTGCGTCCTACTTCCCGACACCGAGTTCGACTAGTAAATTTGGAGACCGTTCTTGCTATTTGTAAACTTATATCATCTAAGCACATGAAGTAAGAAAAAAGGAAGTGAATTCCTTGTGAACACTGCGAATCCATCTCCAAACATTCTCAATCTAACTAATATCAGTTTAACCAAACTCTTTGATTATTGTCTATCAGCCATTGTCATGTCTATACTGCTGCATTTCTTATTATGCAACATGTCTGATTTCTCTCGGCTTTAGCTACATTAAAATTAACTATAAAATGCAGTACATCGTTCTTTTCTTTTACAAGGCATTGGCCAAGCCTCATTGAACAAACTGAGTCCCATTTTGGTACTCTTAAAAACTGGGTCAAATTTAGGCTTGGAATCGGTGTAGGGAAGTAGGGGGTGCACAAGACTAATTACCTATTTGAACTATCCTATTTATCAAGCTAGTTCGAAAGAGCTCGGTCTGTGCGATATGGAAGCAGACTTTGTAGTGAATTGGGTAAGTTTTCGAAGTTGACAATGGTGTTGTATTGCCGTTGTTGAGATACGATCTTTCAAATACAGATTAGGGAGGACCAGGGTCACAATCTCAAGTTGCATTCGACCTGATCTAGTTTAGAGTTCTAAGCTGGGTGGTTCTCTTCCCACATAATGAAGGACCTGTGCAACAGACTTGACATCTCATACACGAGGGGACATAACTTTAAGTTGAGGGGTGATAGATATAGGACAGATGGCAGAGGTAGTTTCTTTACTCAGAGAGTAGTAGGGGCGTGGAACGCCCTGCCTGCAGCAGTAGTAGACTCGCCAACTTTAAGGGCATTTAAGTGGTCATTGGATAGACATATGGATGAAAATGGAATAGTGTAGGTCAGATGGTTTCACAGGTCGGCGCAACATCGAGGGCCGAAGGGCCTGTACTGCGCTGTAATGTTCTAAAAAAAAAATACAGTCGGCACAGATTCGCTGAATTCCTCCAGCAAGAGGAAGGCCTAGGTTTTTCTCGGTTTTGCTGCATTTTCTAGCAGATGACTTGGTTTTGCGTAAGTTTACATAATGTGATTGAAAATGTAATACAACAATACAGGCAGCCATTTTTTGAATGTTTCGAACGAGCCTCTTGTGAAAAGACCTTATCAAACACCTGAGAGAAATTCAGACAAAATGTGTGCTTGATTCAGTGCAGTCAATTGGTTACTTTAAAATTATACTGCACAATTTACCAAGGATGGTTTGGCCTTATTAAAGATCCTGACTGTTCTTAAATTAACAGGTGAATTTCTAGATTCTCACTAATTTATCTTTTGGATTATTGATTTGATACCCTTTTCCAACAATGGAAGTTGCACTAATTGGTCTATAGTTACTCCATTTTTGGATAAAGACTTTACAGTGGCGAATCTGCAAACCAATATCACAAATTTGACATTGAAGTTCCATTGTACCAATTTGACCAGAGCCCCTGATTCCTTTCAACAACCTCCATTCAAAGAAAAAAAAAATCTGTTTTAATGTGAAACCTTTCACAACCCCAGAACGTCTCGGAGTGGATTATGTCAAGGTAATACGTTTCAAATATAGTCCATGATCTCTGTCATGAGAGCGCAGTACCTTATTCATCCTGAATGCTTCACAGAATCATAGAGTTATACAGCAGAGAAACAGGCCGTTCGGCCCATCATGTCTGTGCCGGCTATGCAGCACCCAACTATTCTAATCCCTTATTCCTGCACTTGGCCCGCAGCCAAGTATGCTGTGGAGTTCCAAGTGACCATCCAAACACTTCTTAAATGTTGTGAGGATTCCTGCCTCCATCCCCTCCTCAGGCAGTGCATTCCAGATTCCAAGCACCCTCTGGGTGAAGAAATGTTTCCTCAAATCTCCCCTAAACTTCCTGTCCCTTACCCGAAATCTATGCCCCCGGTTCTTGACCCCTCCGCTAAGGGAAAGAAGTTTCCTCCTATCTAACCTATCAATGCCCCTCATAATCTTGTACACCTCTATCATGTCCCCCCTCAGCCTTCTGTGCTCCAAGGAAAACAACCCCAGCCTTTTCAGTCTCTCTTCATAGCTGAAATGCTCCAGCCCAGGCAACATCCTGGTGAATCTCCTCTGCACCCTCTCCAGTGCAATCACATCCTTCCTATAGTGTGGTGCCCAGAACTGTACACAGTACTCCAGCTGTGGCCTAACTAGCGTTTTATATAGCTCCATCATAACCTCTCTGCTCTAATATTCTATGCTTCGGTGAACAAGAACAAAGAACAGTACAGCACAGGAACAGGCCATTCAGCCCTCCAAGCTTGCGCCGATCTTGATGCCTGCCTAAACTAACACCTTCTGCACTTCCGGGGTCCGTATCCCTCTATTCCCTTCCTATTCATGTATTTGTCAAGATGTCTGTTAAACGTCGCTATCGTATCTGCTTCCACCACCTCCCGTGGCAGCAAGTTCCAGGCACTCACCACCCTCTGTGTAAAGAAGTTGCCTCGCACATCCCCTCTAAACTTTGCCCATCACACCTTAAAGCTATGTCCCCTAGTAAATGACTCTTCCACCCTGGGAAAAAGCTTCTGACTATCCACTCTGTCCATGCCGCTCATAACTTTGTAAACCTTTATCATGTCGCCCCTCCACCTCCGTCGTTCCAGTGAAAACAATCCGAGTTTTTCCAACCTCTCCTCATAGCTAATACCCTCCAGACCAGGCAACATCCTGGTAAACCTCCTCTGTACCCTCTCCAAAGCCTCCATGTCCTTTTGGTAGTGTGGCGACCAGAATTGCACGCAATATTCTAAGTGTGGCCTAACTAAGGTTCTGTACAGCTGCAGCATGACTTGACAATTTTTATACTCTATTCCCCGACTGATGACTACCTTATCCACCTGCATTGCCACTTTCAGTGACCTGTGGACCTGTACGCCCAGATCTCTCTGCCTGTCAATACTCCTAAGGGTTCTGCCATTTACTGTATACTTCCCACCTGCATTAGATCTTCCAAAATGCATTACCTCACATTTGTCTGGATTAAACTCCATCTGCCATTTCTCCGCCCAAGTCTCCAACCGATCTATATCCTGCTGTATCCTCTGACAATCCTCATCATTATCCGCAACTCCACCAACCTTTGTGTCGTCCGCAAACTTACTAATCAGACCAGCTACATTTTCCTCCAAATCATTTATATATACTGCAAACAGCAAAGGTCCCAGCACTGATCCCTGCGGAACACCACTTGTCACATCCCTCCATTCAGAAAAACACCCATCCACTGTTACCCTCTGTCTTCTATGACCGAGCCAGTTCTGTATCCATCTTGCCAGCTCACCTCTGATCCTGTGTGACTTCACCTTTTGTACCAGTCTGCCATGCGGGACCTTGTCAAACGCTTTACTAAAGTCCATATAGATAACATCCATAACATCCACTGAATAAAGGCAAGTATCCCATATGCCTTCCTAACCACCTAATCTACCTGTGCTGCTGCCTTCAGTGATCTATGGACAAGTACACCAAGGTCCCTCTGACTTTCTGTACTTCCTCGGGTCCAACCATCCATTGTATATTCCCTTGCCTTGTTAGTCTCCCAAAATGCATTACCTCACACTTTTCAGGATTAAATTCCATTTTCCACTGCTCCACCCATCTTACCAGCACATCTATATCTCCCTTTAATCTAAGTATTTCCTCCTCACCATTTACAACACCACCAATTTTCGTCTCATCTGCGAACTTACTGATCATACCTCCTATATTCACGTCCAAATCATTAATGTACACTACAAACAGCAAGGGTCCCAGCACCGATCCCTGTGGTACACCACTGGTCACAGGCCTCCACTCGCAAAAACAACCCTCGACCATCACCCTCTGCCTCCTGCCACTAAGCCAATCTTGGATCCAATTTGCCAAATTGCCCTGGATCCCATGGGCTCTTACCTTCTTAACCAATCTCCCATGCGGGACCTTGTCAAAAGCCTTACTGAAGTCTATGTAGACTACATCAACTGCTTTACCCTCATCTACACATCTAGTCACCAACTTGAAAAATTCAATCAAGTTTGTTGGACACGATCTCCCCCTGACAAAGTCATGCTGACTATCCTTGATTAATCCCTGCCTCTCCAAGTGGAGATTAATCCTGTCCCTCAGAATTTTTTCCAATATTTTCCCAACCACTGATGTTAGACTCACCGGCCTGTAATTACCTGGTTTATCCCTACTACCCTTCTTGAATAATGGTACCACATTCACTGTCTTCCAGTCCTCTGGTACCTCTCCTGTGGCCAGAGAGGATTTGAAAATTTGTGTCAAAACCCCTGCTATCACCTCCCTTGCGTCACATAATAGCCTGGGATACATCTCGTCTGGGCCGGAGGATTTATCCACTTTTAAGCCCGCTAAAACAGCTAATATTTCCTCCCTTTCAATGCTAGTATGTTCAAGTATATCACAATCCCCCTCCCTGATCTCTACACCTACATCGTCCTTCTCCATAGTGAACACTGATTAAAAGTAATCATTTAAAACCTCACCTATGTCCTCTGGCTCCAGACAAAGATTGCCAAGTTGGTCCTTAATGGGCCCTACTCTTTCCCTGGTTATCTTATTACCCTTAATATACTTATAAAACGCCTTGGGATTGTCCTTTATCTTGCCCGCCAGTGTTTTTTCATGCCCCGTCTTCGCTCTCCTAATTACTTTGAGTGCCACCCTACACTTTCTATACTCCTCTAGTGCCTCTGCTCTTTTCAGCGCTTGGGATCTTCCGTAAGCCTGTTTTCCTGATCGGATACTCGATATCCCTTCATATCCAGGGTTCCCTGGTCCTGTTAGTCCTACCATTCACTTTTCTATTAAACTAATTGTGTTTCGATATCATTTGCAACTGTTGTGTTGTTAGCTCTTCTACAGCAGCAATATTCTTAGCTCCACGATCGTTTTTAGAAATGGGATCAAGAATGGGAAGAACCTCTTCACACAAAGTGTACAGAAAACCTACAACTTTCACCAGAAAAGGCAGCTGAGGATGGGAGTCAATGGACAATTTCAAAACGGAGATTGATTGTCTGTTGTTAGGTGAGGTTTATAGAAGCAAGTTAGTTGGAAGCGAGAGATCAGAATTGAATGGTAGTAAAGGATCCAGAGGTTGGATGTACTCCTGCTGATCCTGAAGTAGCAATATTGGGATTTTGATTGCGACTTAACTTTGGAGAAGCTGATCTGAACCACATCTACAGGCACACATCTTATTGTGGGTAATTGTGAACACTGTTAAAATCAATAAAATAAACATCATGGTCTATCACTGATACGTTCCAACAAGATTGAAAAAATTGGAAAAAATAAACCATTTAGAGCAATCAGTTTAAACACCCAAGCAATGAAAACCATTCACTCAATATCCTGAGCTCCACTTTAACTTCTTGTTCCGATCTATCACTTGGTTCCAAAATTGTCAGTTTAATCCTTCATGGCCCCGCACCTCCCTATTACTGTGACATTCTCCACTCCACAATCCTTCGAGATCTCTGTCCTCCTCCAAGTCTTGACTCTTGTACATCCGCGCTTTCCTTTGCTCCACCTTCTGCGGAATTGTAGCCGCCTGGGCCCTGAGCTGTGGAATTTCCTCCATAAACCTCTCCGCTGCTGTACCTGCAAAACATATTGTACAGATATGTGGCTCTGTATTTACAAAAAAAAAGACTAGCATTTCGGCATGACTTTAGAAGCAGTTGTGGTAAGATATAAAGAAACGAAGGTAATTGAAAGATGGAAAGTAGAAGATAAATTGGAAACTAATCAGACTTACAGAAGATATGAGCCCTTCCATCTGTCGATATATAAAATAACATTTGAAAATTTGGACAGTTATATATATATATATATATATATATATATATGTAAGAGTAGTAGCATATATTTCTACATTTACAAGAGAGATAGAGCTAGGACAGGGAACTATATCCCAGTTAGCTTAACGTCCGTGGTAGGAAAGAACATTGATATCTTCACTCTAACATGTAAGAAGAAAATATCTAGTAAACGGATATATAGTAGATTATTCAGTATGAATTTCAAAAGGGAAGGCATTGACTCAACTGATTTGATTCTTACAAAAACTATGGAAAGTGTGGACAACGGTAATGTGGTTGTTTCATATATTTGAGCTTTCAAAATACTTTCGTGAATACACTGCAGAATAGACTCATGACTAGGCATGTGGAGTCAGGGGACAAGTAGCAGAATGGATAGTCAGTTGACTATAGACAGAAAACAAAGAGTAGGGTTTAAAGATGGCAAACTGTGGGAAGTGGTGTTCCAGGAGGATTTGTGCTGCGCCCACGGAGGCCCACAATTTAGATAAACTATTTTGATATGCGAATCAAAGTACAATTTCAAAATTTGCACCCCTCAAAATACTTGTTACAAGTACCAAAATAGCAATAAATGTGCTGGGTGTGTAATTTCCAAATTGTTTTGAATATAGGCGAGTATGATGTGTTAGGTTTTGATAGGGAGATTAAGGAGGCCAACATCTCCTGGATAATGTGTCTAAATGGGGTAGGGAAGCAGAGGGATCTGGGAATGGTTGGCATCCTTCCATCCATGAGAGATGATGGACACACAGCAAGCAATCCTGTTAGTTGGCATGGCTTCACATGCCCCACCATTGCTGATGGCTGTGAAGGCCAATCCTCGAGAGGCAGCTTCTGCCTCAGGTACCGCACATGAAGCTATCAAGTGACGCTGTGAGTTGTTGCTATTGGCAATGGTGCCTGTTGCCAAACTGCTGTAGCCTCTGGTTGCCGTGGTAGTGCACATCAGTCCACAGGATATCTCAATTTCCCTCTTTCACCAGTTGGTGATTCCCAGTTGCGATAGTCGACGTTTAGGGCCTTCAGATCAGGCTTGCAAGTATCCTTAACATGTAGAATTGGGCTGAGGGTACAGACACATTACTTAAAGTTTTACCGCACTTTCATAAGGCCATAAAAAGCTAACAAAACACTAGTGTTCATTCCAAAAGGGACATAATTGAAAAAAAACAGAAGTCATGTTAATTTTAATAGAACCTTGGTAGACACTACTTGGTCTATTGTGCACATTTCGGATTTGCATATTATGAAAAATTATCTGGAGACACTGGAGGAAGTGCTAAAAAAATTCATAAGGATCATGCCAGAACTGAGTTGATGTAGTTATCACGAAAGTCTGAACAGTATGTCATTCTTGACTTTAGAAAATGCAACTTTGAGAGGTGTCCGCATCGAGGTATTTAGAGAATGAAAGAATTTGATACCGTAGACAAAGAGAAGGAGGAGCATAAAATCAGAAAGTTATGGTACAGAAGGAAACCTTTCTAACCTTCATGTCCGTGTTGTCTCTCTGCAACAGCAACTCGGCTTGTTACACTTCCCGTGCTTTCCCCGTAGTCCTACAAATTGATTCTCTTCACCTGTTTTCCACTAGTGGACAGTCCAAAACTCGGGGGCATAAATATAAGATTAGAACTGATAAATCAAATGGGGAATTCAGGAGATTCTCCTTTACATAAAGAACGTTAACAAATTGAAGCCTGCTACTGCAACGAATAGTTGAGGGGAATAGCATAGAAGTGTTTTAGGGGAAGCTAGATAGGCACATCAGAGGGAAGGGAATAGGAGTATATGCCGAATTGGTGAGAGGAACTGTGGTGGAAGGAAGGTCCTATGGAATGTGAACACCCGCACAGGCTTGTTGGACTGAATGAGTTATTCTGCGCTGTGGATTCTTTGTACCTCTATGCATGTTTCTCTCAGTCTCTCTCTCTCCCTCTTCATTTACGACTTTCCTTAAAATATATCTTTTTGATCTAGGCATTGGACACCCAAACTGATAACTTCTAAAACGTGTTGGTGCCAAATTCAGTTTGATAATGGTCACGTGGAGTGCTTCAGGAATTGAATTACCTCAAAAGCAATAGAAATAACACATTATTGTTGTTCTGCCCCCTTCAGTCTTTTCAGCATCATTTGTCACATATTTGGGTGTCACCACTCCAAACCTTGACAAAGAAATAATCCTGTATCATCAATAGAAACAACTCCTCAAACTAAGAGTTTGGAGTGATTTTGACTGATTGATAGCGAAAATTCAAACAGAAAATGTTGTAAATACTCAGTGTGTCCAGCCGCCTCTGTGGAGGGAGTTTACATTTCCAGATTGTGATCTTTCATCAGAGCTGGTGCTACTGTTGAGTTTTTTCAGCATTTTCTGCTTGTATTTCAGATTTCCTGTATCTGTAATAATTTGCATTTGCCAGGTGATGGAAATCGGTTTTTGTATCTCTCCCTGTTTTTTTTTTTTGCTTCAGTTGACTTGAATGAAAGAAGAAATCAGGAGAAATGTGAAACCAGCAGCCAAATCGAAATGCACGGTTTACAGGTTGGCAGCAGACGGGCTCAAACGGAGGAGTCAGACCTAAATAGACAATAACCTTTGCAGTGTCTCAAAAGAACATAAATTCCCAAACTGCTTCAAAGTGGCAGAAAAGTACAAAAACAATAGCCCTTCCTTCTCCATTGCTTGTGTTTGGCTGGAAGAATATAAAAAAAGAAGCATACTATCTAAATGGTGAGAGATTGCAGAGCTCTGAGATATAGAGGGATCTGGGTGTCCTAGTGCATGAATCACAAAAGGTTAGTATGCAGGTACAGCATGTAATTAGGAAAGCTAATAGAATGTTATTGTCTATCGCGAGGGCAATTGAATACAAAAGTAGGGAGGTTATGCTTCAGTTATACAGGGCATTGGTGAGACCGCATCTGGAGTACTGTGTACAGTATTGGTCTCCTTATTTAAGTAAGGATGTAAATGCATTGGAGGCAGTACAGAGAATGTTTACTAATACCTGGAATGGGTGGGCTGCCTTATAAGGAATGATTGGACAGGCTAGGCTTGTATCCACTGGAAGTTAGAAGAGTAAGAGGCGACTTGATTGAAACACATAAGATTCTGAGGGGTTTTGACAGGGTGGATGTGGAAAGGATGTTTCCTCTTGTGGGAGAATCTCAAACTAGGGGTCACTGTTTAAAAACAAGGGGTGGTCCATTTAAGACAGAGATGTGGAGAATTTTTTTCTCTCAGAGGGTCGTGAGTCTTTGGAATTCTCTTCATCAAAAGGCGGTGGAAGCAGAGTCTTTGAATATTTTTTAAGGCAGAGGTAGATAGATTCTTGATAAACAAGGGGGTGGAGGTAATCGGGAGTAATCAGTTCAGCCATGAACTTATTGAATGGCGGAGAAGGCTCGAGGAGCCGAGTGGCCTACTCCTGCTCCTAATTCGTATGTTTGTATGTTCTTCTTGCGAGGGGCTGCTCTCCTTTGAATAGAGTCGATGGAATAAAAACTCCAATTCATGACTTTTATCAGATGTGCAGCTGCTGAAACCACTGTCTGTGGTTTGGTTGCTCTAGTCAATATGTGGAACCTGTTGCAAAACATAGTTCTGACCCAGATAATGTAATGCAGACGTGTGTCTCCCACCGCCTTCGACTCAAATTGTTTCTCACCGCCGAAACCAAGATGAATTATTGACTCATCAGATAGAGTGTGAATGTGGGAACAGAAAGCAAGAAAAATAAATTTACTCTCTCTTACAATCGGGAAACAGCTATGACGTGGTGGACTGCTTTGGCACGGTTAAAATTGTTTCTCGAAGAAATGAAATGATAGAATGGGATCGAACAGAAGGCAATCTTTCGGCAGGTAATTCCTTTGATGGCAAAAATATGTCTCCTTCGTTGCGAAAGCTAAGTAGGAAAACTAACACACTAGTCTGTCAGTGTCAGTATGCTGACCACATAATCTCTGCCATTATCCACCTACCGTGTACTGAGCTCATTGAGAGGTGGATTAGCTGGACATGTTAGCTGTTGAAAAGGGAGCGGTCAGTAAGTGACAGTTCTCCGCAAACAGGTATCAGTATTAGGCTAGTGACTCTATGATCACCGGTAAATTAGATGTTTGACGGTTTGAGTACCAACCAACAAATATAATGCAAACTGAGACCCCCCACCCCCCAGTACCAGTTCCGAGGGCGTGCTGCACTGTCTTGAAGAGTTTATTTTTTGTTTGAGACATTGAAGCAAGACCCCATCTATTTTTCCTTGTTAGTTCGTGATTGCACAAGTGGCTGTCATTTTTGCCAGATTAATGTTTTCACCACGACATTAAAGTGACTGGACTCGAAATGCCACGTTTATTCTACAAGAGCTTCACATCTGCAATCCTACAATTGCCTGGCACCACCGCTGTATCATATTTTGATTCCTTCATGGGATGTGACCGTCGCTTTTAAGACCAACATGTGTTGGCAATTCCTAATTTTTCTTGGCAAGGTGTTGTTGGAAAAGAAGCATTGTATGATTATTGCATTCTGGAACTAATATTTTGCCTCAATTGTTTTTTTTCCCCCACTTATTTTCCGTACTTTTTATATTCAGCCTCAGCCTCTCTTGTCTAATCAAGCTGACATTTTTCATCTCTCCATTTTCTGATTCTTCCTACACTCTAACACCTTGGTTATCCAGAGCTCTGGCTTTTGTTGGCATCCGTTTCTGCCTTGTGGAAGGTACCTGGATTGCTTTCAAACCATCACCTCTTTAAAGGATCCCTCATTTCGGCATTGTATTTGAGCCTGCCAGTTTTTGACTCCAGTTTACTGCAGCCAGATCACTTCTCAATTTGTTGCAATTAGTCATTCTCCAGTTCATTACTTTTATTATAGTTTTCTCCTTGTCCCTCTCCGTAACTGAATTGAACCTTAAGGTTCAAATCATTATTCCTTCGGCGGTCTCGACTGTGAAATTGTCCACTTGACCAATTTCAGCTGAGGAATCTACAGTTGGACTGGGCAGCCCATGTCAATAAATCTCCTGGAGATAATCAGCAACCTGAAATCAAACTTGGAGGAACCAACTTCGAACAACAGCCCAGGCAGAAAGGAGAGAAAGAAATGTAACCCCATTTACTTCCATCATGCCCGACACATAAAAAAAAATCATTGATCGATTCCCATCTACACTTCTGCCAAGTCGTTCAAAATGTGTGGAATATTACAATCTGCATTCAAAACGACAGAGGTCATTTCACCGTCAGGCCGCGGTCCTAGGAGGGACAAAGCCCCAGACATTACAGGTCTGTATTGCATCATTATAGGGAAGGGGATGTAAACAACTATCTGCAACGGGCTACTTTCCTCAGCTCACCATGTTTCACGAAGTCGTTAATCCGTTTATAAAGAATGCGCTTGGGATTCATATGCACATAATTCATAACTCAAACAAATTGCATTAATCATGAGATCAGGAAACCACTGACGGCAAGTTTTATTGTTTGATTAATAATATCACAACTTCGGCCAATTTCGCCCGCTGCGTTAATGTAATAGTCATGTTACTGGACCACTAACTTGCTGTCCTCGACTTCTAACCCAAAGAACAGGATTTGCAATTCCACCATGGCTGTTTAAGAAGTTGAATTCAGTTTATGAAAAGATTCCTGAATTTTTTTTATTCATTCACGGGATGTGGGCGACGCTGGCCAGGCCAGCATTTATTGCCCATCCCTAATTGCCCTTGAGAAGGTGGTGGTGAGCTGCCTTCTTGAACCACTGCAGTCCATGTGGTGTAGGTATATCCACAGTGCTGTTAGGAAGGGAGTTCCAGGATTTTGACCCAGTGACAGTGAAGGAACAGCGATATAGTTCCAAGTCAGGATGATGTGAGACTTGGAGGGGAACTTGCAGCTGGTGGTGTTCCCATGTATTTGCTGCCCATGTCCTTCTAGTTGATAGAGGTCACGGGTTTGGAAGGTGCTGTCAAAGGAGCCTTGGTGCATTGCTGCAGTGCATCTTGTAGATGGTACACACTGCTGCCACTGTGCGTCGGTGGTGGAGGGAGTGAATGTTTGTGGATGGGGTGCCAATCAAGCGAGCTGCTTTGTCCTGGATGGTGTCGAGCTTCTTAAGTGTTGTTGGAGCTGCACCCATCCAGGCAAGTGGAGAGTATTCCATCACACTCCTGACTTGTGCCTTGCAGATGGTGGACAGGCTTTGGAATCGGGAGGTGAGAAAGCTGGCATCGGTAAAACTAATCATGAAGTTGTCGGGTTGTTGGTCAAAAACCATCGTGTTCACTTGCAACCCTTACCTATAACGGGAATGAGAAATGAATGAAAACCGTGCCAGTGACGCCCACATCAGGAGAATGAATGAACACAATTGAAGGATTAATATGTTCTTTCTTTACTCGATTTCAAGAGAGAATGTACAAGGTAGGAAATATCGCATAGAGATTACTGGTTCTGGAATGTTCGCGCCCATTCCTTCTCTCGCCTTCCAATGAAACAACCATCAGAACAGACACAAAACAGGTCACTCTCCCTATAGCGTCATGCATGCTAGCGAGATTTACAGTTACAGAGATGCTGACATTGTTGAACTCATACTTTCAGAAGCTAATGAAAGAAGAGGGTCAAATATCACCCCCATTGCTCATCGGTTATTTTAGACACACCCCGCAGTAGTACACATTTTGCACTCAATAATGGATTGCTAGTTCTCAAAGAGGAGACAAAATAACCAACAGAGATCGATGATGAGAGGGAATATCTGCCGCCTTCACAAAGAATGTTGCATTCATTTTACCAAAGAGGTATTCCTTCTGTATGTATCAGATGTCTGCATGCTGAGAGCATACCTCGGATTTGAAACTTACTATCTTGACTCAAATTCTTTTATTTTCTGTAATTCTATGTCTTTGGAGGTTAAACGTCAAGAACAGCTTGTTAGACCCATTGGCAGTTTTTTTCCCGTGTTGTACCTTCTATGCTTTTATTTCCACGTCTGGTTATTGCAGTATTGATCTTTGTATCTAAAAAGGTAAATTGAGATAGTGTTTCATTTTGAAATCAAATGAGTTTGAAGCTATATGTGCTAAAGGTGATGTCTGTTCGGCAAACATAAGGAACTTGCCTAAATCCAGTTGTTTGTATCCGCTGAAGACTCCATTTGCTTCAAACACAATACAGAAATAAACCAAGATAATAAATAAAAGCAAAATACTGCAGATGCTGGAAATCTGAAATAAAAACAAGACAGGCTGGAAATAATCAGCAGGTCTGGCAGCATCTGTGGAGAAAGAAGCAGAGTTAACGTTTCAGGTCAGTGACCCTTCATCAGAACTGGCAAATATTAGAACTGTAATAGGTTTTTAGCAAGTAAAGCGGGGGGTGGGGTAAGAGATGACAAAAGAGAAGGTTTTGACAGGACAAGGTCACAGAGAATAATTGAGCAGAAGATTACAGAACAATGGCAAATGGTATGTTAATAGTGTGCTGAAAGACAAAACGTTAGTACAGAGAGGGTGTTAATGGACAGAAACATGAACAGCCCTGGCCGCAAACACAAACGTGATAAAACAGTGGGTAGGCACAGTAGAGACAAAAAGACAGGCATAACTAGGATCCATGCGGGTACCCATAGCAACACCTTTTACTTGAAGGAAGTGAGTGGAGTTGAAGGAGAAGTTGTTCAATGTGAGAACAAGTTTAGCCAGGCGGAGGAGGGTGGTAGTGGATGGGGACTGGTTGGGCCTCTGTTCCAGGAAGAAGTGGAGAGCCCTCAAACTGTCCTGGTGGGGGAAATAAACCAATGTGTCTTAACCTCCATACATTCATCCTAAATAAAACGGGAAAGTTTCAATTGAATGGACCAAATGTATTTATAATTCTATGGACAATGTAGCTTCTTGCTTTAGGAATATTCAGTTGTTCCTTAATTATTCCATTATAGTTATAGGAAACGCAATGCGACTCCATTGAGCAGAGTTTCATCAGGCTGCACTGATAAACTGGCTTACAGACTCTGGAACAATTGACTTGGGTGAATGTGTTCAAGCCGAATAATGTCATGTGATTATTCAGCATGGTCGAGGAAATGTTTTTAATTAGAAGAGAGTGAAGATACTTGCACCGAAATCGGTATCTGTTCAGCAAGCAGAAGGTGTTCTCCCTTCAGGTTACTTCCAACAAGGGATTAGTCAATTATTGTTTAAAGCAATACAGAATGAAATTAAAATCATAACATTCAACAGAAATAGGATAATTTTTACATTGATACAATTGCATTTCATTTTAGTTCAATGAATAGTGTAATCACATACATTAATGCCACATTTTGTTAAATTCCGAGAAAAGCCTCGAAAATTTAGATTGGTTGACGATTATAGCGAAATTCACTATTAAAAACAGAGACTTGCGATTTCGGGACGAATATCAACCAAATGGAAATACTTCATCACTGCAGGAAGAAAAAAAGCCATCGATTTGGGCAAAATCTACTCCCCAACTCTGCCTGGGTAGCACATTCCCTTCCCAGATTTAGCGTTTGTGAACCTTTGTGAAATATTACAACCAGCAACATATGATTGGTAAAAGTGAAGGACAACTCAAACGTCAAAGGAAATAACAGTATGTATGACCAAGGCATGAACATTTCACATCAAGAACGTCGATCGCAATTAATTGAATTAGCAGTAAATGGTTAGATATTCGATGCCAGGATGTGTAGAGTGTCACAAATTGACCCTGTCAGATCAGACTACTATGAGTTAGTTAAGTTGACATTCTAACGTCTGTGGAAGACTTTTTATTTACTAAGGGTAGAATATCCATTCTGAGTTCGGAACATGATTAGTTCCCCGAGCATAGAAGACAGCAGCATCAGTCCCAATATTAACCCACATTCTGGTATAACGGAAATCCAAGTCAAACTTGGAGGCTCCCGGACTGATAAAACAATCCCGGAAAACCGACAACTCTGGGTGTCCGATTTCTCCTCTTTTATTACTTCCCAACTACATCATAACATCAACATGGATTTTTTTTTTTGGTTTTCAAGCCACCTTGTGTAAAATAGTTTCTAGTTACTATGTGTAGCAATGTCATAAATTAGCTGAGGAAGCTTCAGTCCCGTCGCTATCCCTTGCAATATTTCAAACAACTTCAAATATGATAACACATAGAATTTCGCTCGGAAAAGTAACCAGGTCATATGTCCATGCATGCATTTAACGTTACTCTTTTAATTTCATTCTTGTGACATTGGTCTCGCTCGTAAAACCTGCATTTATTTCGCAGACCATTTTCCCTTGAGAAAATCACAGTGGGCAGTCTTCTGTAGACCACGTGGTGAAGTTGCTTCCACAGTTTTGTTAGCTCAGACATTGCACGTTTATGACTCAGCAACAATGCAGGGGAGATAGATATATGTCCATGTTTGGATGGCCTGTGACCTGGAGAGGACATTAGAGATGATGGCGTTCCCATGTGCATGATTCCTTGGTCCATTTGGGTGGTGGAGTTCACGGGTATGTGTGGTATTGTCGAAGAGGCCATGGCAAGTTACTGCATTGTGTCCTGCAATCATACTGCTCTGCAAGTGGTGGAAAAGTGGGATGTTAAGGTGGTCTGCAGCTATGTTGGAGACAATGAAGGGGTGTTATTCCAGCCACAATAGTTACACTCAGGATACATGCATAAACATTATTTTATAATAACACGCTGTATTACATTAGCAACATTATTCGATTTTATAGAACAGTTAGTGTTATAGTAAATGAAATGATGACATCCTGTTAATGCAAACTGGTTCCCAGTCCCAAACTGGCCACTTGCAGCTCTAGGCTTCCTGGGTTTATGTGCTCTTTTGACTGAACTGAGAATTCTCCGACCCCCAAGAGAACCTCACAGCCCATGATTCCAAGGTGTGGGGCGACAAGCACCAGCCCTCCAGGCATCTATGTGGCATGTGGCACCTGACCAGCTCGACAACCCCGTATCTTGGGTGAAAATGTGTTCTCTTGGCATACGATAATACACCCTTGGCTTGTGCCTACATATTGTGTAGTTGCACGATCAGTTCTAATTCTTCACCTCCATACTATAGAAGCAAAGCTTTTTTTCCTTGTGTCATCTGTGATTGCAAAACCTGACCCTTCGAAGCGTCACAGCCACTTTTTTGCCAAAGTGGGGATACGGATGATTACTCTGAATGCACATCAAAAGGTTATAGCTTGTGCATAGACAACGCTGTTTTGATCAGCAATGCAGTGATAAAGGATTCAGGAATGCATTCCTTTCAGAGGAAACGTCTATGCAATGATCTAAGATTGTATACTTTTTTGGTAGGATGGTTATTTTGGAGGGATCAATTTGTGAGTATGCATGTGTTAATTCTAACACAGCCTGCAACTGAAAATGTTTTCCATAAAAATAGCTTTAAAACTTCCAAAGAATTCATACTTGCAAGCAATGTTTCCTGTTTTTCACCATCCTTTGCTACTTACCTCATCGTCATTGCGATGTCGTCAGGACGTGAGTGAGATTTAACCGAGTTTAATACAATGTATGCGAGATAGAGACTACAGTCGGTTGAACATAAAACCTTCTCCTTTATTCCGTTTTACTTTCACTTTCTCTTTGCTTGTATGTGTGTTATACAGCAGTCCCAAGTGTACATAAAGTGCAATAGAATTGAAATTTCAAAACACTACAAAACTCCATCTACTGTCCTCCAGTCTGAAAAACAACCATTTACCACGACTCGCTGTTTTCTCTCCTTAAGACAATGTTTTATCTGATAGGATACTGAGTTTCCTATTCCCTGAGCCTCAATCTTGTTTTGTGGTATTTTATTGAAGGTTTTCCTGAAATGCATGTGCAAAACATCTGCCACATTCCTTTCATCAACTTTCTCCGTTACTGCATCAAAAAATTCAATCGGATTAGTCAAGCTTGGACTGCCTTTTACAAATCCGTGCTGGCTATCCTTAATGGTCTCAAACATCTTGAAGTGCCATTTGTTTCCCCCTCCCCCCACGCCCAATATTGTTTCTAAAACCTTACCCACCACTGATGATAAGGTAACTGGCCTGCAAGTGCTCAAACTGACCTGACACCCTTTTTCTTGAAGAAGGCTGCCACACCCTTCCCCCACCCCACATATTGAAGGAGTATTGAAAGATTATGGAAGTCCCTTCTGTTATCTCCAACCACACTTTCTTTAGCCACCTGGGATCCAAAACATCCAGACCAGGATACTTCTCTTCCTGATGCATAGCCAGCATTTACAATGCTTCCTCTCTATCAATTTTTAACCTATTTATTGCCTCTACACTCTCCGCTTGTGCCAAGATTTTGTCAGATACCTCTTTTACAGGAAACACCGATACAAAATACTCATTAAGAATTTCAACCTATCCCTGTGCCTCCACGAACATACAAACATATGGAGTAGGAGCAGAAGTAGGCCATTTGGACCCTCAAGCCTGCTCAACCATTCAATAAGATCATGGCTGATCTGCTTTTGTTTCCAATTCCACACTCCCATCTATTCATAATAACTGTTGATTCCCTTGCCTAATAAGAATCTATCTACCCTGCTTTAAAAATATTCAATGATCCCGCCTCCACTACCTTCTGAGGTAGAGAGTTCCAAAGTCGCACAACCCTCTGAGAGAAAAAAAATCTCCTCATCTCTGTACTAAAGGGGCGACCCCTAATTTTAAAATAGTGCCCCCTAGTTCTGGACTCACCCACAAGAGGAAACAGTCTCTCTACAGACACCTTGTCTAGACCGTTCTGGATCTTATAAACTTCATTCTTCTAAACTCCAGTGAAAACAAGCCCAGTCTGTCCAACCTTTCGTCATAAGACAACCCGCTCATTCCAGGTATCAATGAGTAAAATTTCTCTGAACCGCCTCCAACGCACTTACATCCTTCCTTAAATAAGGAGACCAAAGCTGCACACAGTATTCATGACGCGGTCTCACCAGTGCTCTGTATAACTGAAGCATAACATTCTTAATTATATTCTCAATTCCTCTGGTAATAACAGTTAGCATTCCATTAGCCTTATTTATTACCTACTGTACCTGCAATTAAACATTTTGTGACTGCTGCACTAGAACACCTAGATCCCTCGGCATTTTGGAATTCTGCAGTTATTCTCCATTTAAGTAGCACCCTGATTTTTTATTCTGTCTTCCAAAGTGAACAATTTCACATTTTCCCACATTATACTCACTCAACCTATCTATATCGCTCTGCAACCTCCTTATCTTCCCTTCACAACATACTTTCCCACCTATCTTTGTGTCATCTGCAAATTTAGCTACTATCCTAATGCTCCCCTCATCTAAGTCATTGATATAAGTTGGAACGAGTTGAGACTCCACCACAGACCGTTGTGGGACTCGACTCATCATATCCTGCCAATCAGAAAAGGACCCATTTATGTATACTCTCTGTTTTCTGCCAGCCAGCCAATCCTCTGTCCATGCTAAAGTGTTATCCCCTACACCATGAGCTCCTACTTTGCACAATAACATTTTATGTGGCAATTGTCAAATGCCTTCTGGAAATCCAAGTACAGTACGTCAATGAGCTCGCCTTTATCCATTATGCATGTTACTCCTTCAAAGAACTCCAATAAATTAGTTAAACATGATTTTCCTTTCACAAAACCATGCTGACTATTCCTGATTACCTTGAGTTTTTCTAAGTGCCCAGCTCCAACCTCCCTATGATAGATTTTAACACCTTCCCCATGATGGACATCAAGCTAACTGGCCTATAGTTACCTGTTTTCTGTCTCCTCCCCACCCCCACCTCTTGAGTAGAGGGGTTATATTTGCTATTTTCCAGTCTGATGGAACCTTACCAGAATCTAGCCTGTATTATGGGCGCAGTGGTTAGCACCACAGCCTCACAGCTCCAGCAACCTGGGTTCGGTTCTGGGTACTGCCTGTGCAGAGCTTGTAAGTTCTCCCTTTGACTGTGTGCGTTTCCGCTGGGTGCTCCGGTTTCCTCCCACATGCTCAAGACTTGTGCGTTGATAGGTAAATTGGTCATTGTAAATTGCCCCGGGTGTAGGAAGGTGGTAGGAGAATTGCAGGAAGGTAGGGATGTGAGAGGGAAATGGGATTAATGTAGGATTAGTATAAAAATGGGTGGTTGATGGTTGGCAGAGACTCGGTGGGCCGAAGGGCCTGTTTTAGTGTTGTATCTCTCTATGACTATGACTGTATATTCCCCTCTTGGCCCCTAATAGGCCCCAGACTTCCTCTTAGCACCCCACCAGGCAGAGGTAATCCAGTAAAACAAATTAAATCAGAGAATTACAGCCTCATTATAATAATAAAATTGCCAACATGCCTTCTGCGAGCTGTTTTCTGCTCATCCCCTATCCCGAATCCATTAAGATGGAATTGGATGGGTCGGAGGTGAGTTGGGGTCGGTGTTGATATGCTTAAAATTTTAAACTCTGACCCGTCCCCAACTCACCTATTTTAGATGTTAAATTCCTGCACTTACTGTGTGAGTCTGACACGGAGAGTGTTTGATCAATGGTTTCCAGTCTGATTTCCCTTCTCTCTCTTACAGTTAATTTACTGGCCATTGTGATCCTGTCCCAAGGAAGGTGCGGCCTCTCCACCTGTACCATTTGCTACCCGGTAGCCATGGCAACGGCGAATCTTTTGATCATTATCACTGAGGTCATACTGTGGCATATCAGTAATTATTATATCCCATGATCTTTCCTGGACATCACTCCTGTGTGCAGTGTCATCATTGCCCTGATTTGTGCAGCCACAGACCGTTCTGTCTGGTTCACCATCACTTTGGTTCGGTTATCCAATTGCAAGCTATTTAACTGAGCCTGAATGCGTGGGAGTTGGTTGGTTTGATACTTTCTTTTACCTTATTGCTCCTATTTACTTTAATTCCGTTGCTCAATGCTTTGATGGTCAGGCATGGCCTCTGCGCAAAGATGACATACAAATTCGTGAAATGTTCCCCATTGGGGCGGCACAGTGGTGCAGTGGTTAGCACCGCAGCCTCACAGCTCCAGGGACCCGGGTTTGATTCTGGGTACTGCCTGTGCGGAGTTTGCAAGTTCTCCCTGTGACCATGTGGGTTTTTTCCAAGTGCTCCAGTTTCCTCCCACAGCCCAAAACTTGCAGGTTGATAGGTAAATTAGCCATTGTAAATTGCCTCTAGTTATAGGTAGGTGGTAGGGAATATAGGATTGCTGTAGGGTTAGTAGAAATGGGTGGTTGATGGTCAGCACAGACTCGGTAGGCTGTTTCAGTGCTGTATCTCTAAATAATAAAAAATATTTTCGTGGCCATTCGGGTCCGTAAGGGGTCGGAACAAGGGAGAGAATCACAGTAACTCAGAGATGGAGAGCAGAAGAAATTCTATGATTTTCCTCTTAACCATATCTAGCAGCTTCATACTTTTGTGGTTGATGTATGTCATGGAATTATTATACTATTACAGGAACAGTTCCCAAGGATTAAAATAGTTCTGAATACATATTTCGACAAATTGGATTGATGCTGCTGACATTAAATTGCTGCACAAACACATTGTTTTTTATGGAGAGACTCAGTCCAAGCTCCGGGATCAATGCAAGAACGCGGGGAAGTAACCAGTTACATCAATTATTCAATTAATGGATAAACAAAACAATAGAGAGCAGACCAGAGCTGGGACACGGTGATTCCAGTCCATGATTGTAATCTCCATCCTCAACGGGAAACAGGTGACCAACAGCTGGATGACCCGAAATACACTGCCAGGGAGGAGGTGTGGTGTGGTGTCACTCCCGCTAAAGAGTAGCATGGCAGTGGGTAAGAGGTGACCCAAGGCTGGATGACCTGATTTACAATGACCAGGTGTCACACACAGCAAACAGCAGCAGGATGGTAGGCGAGGGGTGACGGTAGTGGCATGAAGCGAAATGCACTGGTGGTTTGTGTGTCACACACACCAAGGAGCAATGGGGCATTAGGCAAGATGTGACTGAAAGCTGGATGACCCGAAATACACTTGCAATGGGGAGGCACACACGTAAAGTGCTATGGTGTCTCAGGCAAGAGGTTCCTGACAGTAGGACGAAATACATTTTGTGACAAAAAAAAAGCTGTTACTGTCCATTTTGGCAGGAAGAACAAACAAATAAGCATATTATCTAAATAGTGAGAGATTGCAGAGCTCAGATGCAGAGGGATCTGGGTGTCCGAGTGCATGAATCACAAAAGGTTAGTATGCAGGTTCAGCATGTAATTAGGAAAGCTAATAGAATGCTATCGTTTATCACGAGGGGAATTGAATACAAAAGTAGGGAGGTTATGCTTCAGTTATACAGGGCATTGGTGAGACCACATCTGGACTACTGTGTACAGTACTGGTCTCCTTATTTATGGAAGGATGTAACTGCATTGGAAGCAGTTCAGAGAAGGTTTACTAAACTAATAACTGGAATGAGCAGGTTGTCTTCTGAGAAAGGTTGGACAGGCTAGGCTTGTATCACTGTAGTTTAGAAGAGTTATAAGCGACTTGATTGAAACATATAAGATTCTGAGGGGCCTTGACAGGGTGGATGTGGAAAGGATGTTTCCCCTTGTGGGAGAATCTAGAACTAGGGGTCACTGTTTAAAAATAAGGGGTCACCCATTTACGGCAGAGATGAGGAGAAGTTTTGTTCTCTCAGAGGGTCGTGAGTCATTAGAGCTCTCTTCCTCAAAAGGCAGTGGAAGCAGAGTCTTTAAGTTTTTTTTTAAGGCAGGGGTAGATAGATTCACGATAAGAAAAGAGGTGAAAGGTTATTGGGGGTAGGCGGGAATGTGAAGTGGAGGTTACAATCAGATCAGCCATGATTTACTGAATGGCGGAGCAGACCCAAGGGGCTGAGTGGTCTACTCCTGCTCCTAATTCGTGTGTTCATATGTTCCCAGCCTCGCAGAGGCACCACAGTGACTCCAGCCACCACTCGAGTTCCGAAGCCTGGAGCTCTAATTTCTGTAGTTGGTGACATTTTCGTGTCTGTCAAGTTCACTTGAAGAATTCACTACTTCCCACACACCACAGGAGACACATTCTACTCAGCCGGGCTGCCCTGCCATGTCTTAACTTTACTTTTAAACTAATTGCTGGGAGAATGGAGAATTACAAGCGCTCCCTCACCAATCAGCTTCTTCTCCTGTTCACCTGTAGGAATCAGTGTAGTGAACCTTCTCTGAACTGTTTCCAAAGCAAGTATATCCCCCCTTCGGTAAGGAGACCAAAACTATATACAGTACAGCAGGGTCTGGTCTCACCAATGTCCTGTACAGCTGTAGTAAGACTTCTATACTTTTAAAATACATCCCCCTTGCAATAAATGACAACATTCTATTTACCTTCCTCATTACTTGCTGTGTCTGCATGCTAAAGTGTTGCAATCAAAAGAAAGTGTTGGAATTAGTCAGCAGATCCGGCAGCATGTGTGGCGAGAGAAACAGAGTTAACGTTTCAGGTCTGTGACCTTTCATCAGAACAGGCAAAGGTTAGAAATGTAATAGTTTTAAGCGAGTAAAGCAAAGTAGGAGGAAGGGAACAAAAGAGAAGATATGTGATAGGACAGAGGGCCGGAGAGACTAACTGACAAGGAGGTCATAGGTCAAAGGTAAACCAAGTATGCTAATGGTGTGGTGAAAGACATAGCATCAGTGCAGAGAGAGTTACTGACAGAATATTAATTTCTTTTGGCTAGGGCTCTTCATTATTCTACTCAGACGAGCTGCCCTGTGATGCCTTAACCAATCATGGGTGGAGATTGCAGAGGAGGTCAGCAGTCGTGGGGTCACCCAACGCAACTGGGTCCAGTGCAGGAAGTGGGGCAATGATCGCCTTCCTTCTGTCAAGGTGAGTGCTGCATTCCAATCACCTAACTGAGCTTTGCCTGTGACTACACAGGAGGTCGTTCAACATGAGGAGGGTAGCAGCACTGTGGTGATGGCTGAGTGCCTAGGGGTTTGTCTCGTCTGACAGATGCAGGGTTGCCTCTCAGCCAAAGGCCACCTTCCTTCATAGCTCACCTTCCTTAACTCCCCTGACAATGAGTGTCGGAATGAGAGACTTCAGATTTCCCAGTAGGCGAGGAGGGCTGAAAGGAGCATAATTGTCATGTTGATCTTTGTGCCATTCTCTACCATCTCCTTCCTTCCTCACGCAGGACAGGAGGGACAGTAATAGGAGGGAGATGTCCCAGGCAGGAGGAGGAATCCCAGATCTATATCCACTCATCCACACCAGGAAAAATACCTTGGAGTGGGCATTTACCCAAGGTGACTGTGCAATATCGGAAGGGGCGATGTGCAAGAGATTGAGGATTGTCTCCCATTGACATGTGTATCAATTCTGGAGATCCATATAACACTTGGTTGGCATCAGGAGATCTGTACAGCCTAACCCACAGATGTTTGTGTTCTCTCAGGCAGGTAGCCATTCACAGCGGTCCACAGTCACAGAGGAACAGGCGTCCACCTCTGAGAAGGAGGACCACTCAGAGGATGCATCGTCCAGTGACTCTGCTCCACACTCCACCCGTGCAGATACTTTCACCTCAGTGAGTACCCGCTCGGCATTACAATCAGGGTTACAAGCTGAGTGAAAATACCACACAAGAGCCCGAGCAGCTGGCTGAGGCTGAGGTAGTCAAGGCGTCTAACAGTCAGAGGACGTTGGGTGGCCAGGCCCATGCTGAGTCCCAGGATGATGATGAGCCTCTGGTGTTGACGGTACAGGACATACTAGAGTTCCAGGGAGAGGTACAGCAACATCTGGTGAAGATGCCAGCGATCATGTGCAGCCATGAGCAGATGATTTCGAAGTCCATCCTGGCCATGAGTGTTGCTGCCATGTCTCAGGTCTATGAGCACATGGCCTCCTCCATTAAGAGGTTGGTGACCCCCATGGAGAACCAGAACCCACAGGTCCATGGTGACCTGCATACCATCGCTTTGGCCATGAGATCACCGCAGCAGTGAGAAGGCGAGAGAAAGAACAGGAGCCCAGAGGCGTCTACAGCTCCTGGTCCTTCTCTGGTGAGCAGGGAGATGCGAGAGAGTCTTCAAAGGGAGGAGAAGAGGCTGCCATCACATCTGGCGGCTCTCCTCACAGCAATCCGAGTGTGTACGCCAGATCCTCAGCCTCTTTGCCAGTGAGCCCAGCTCCAGCAGCCGTGATGCCTGAGGAGAATCCTGCACCAGTCCAGGCCTTAGGCAGCCAGGGATCGCCCACCAAGTCATCCAGGCCAGAGGGTCAGCCTGATCAACAGCCTGCGTCCAGCACAACTACTGTCACAGGGATCACGCTGTGTACAGCACCCACAAAGATATTAAGAAGAGCACACCTTGGGTGTACAATGTATTTTTATGGTCAGGTGAGGAGGTCAAAGGGCTCCTCTCTTTTCTATCTCCTTATTTGACCACAACATGTTTATTTCTTTATCAAAGTGGATGCAGTGGCCAATTCAGTAGGTTTTTGATTACTTCTTTGCTATGACCACAATAAGCATCAATAGAATAAGTTATCTTGAGTTACCAAAGAAAGAGCTTAACTTTATTGTACCTAGACTGAACTATTAAAACAGTGAACAATGTGCCAACTTTCACTCACACACACACACTAGATGCTTACATGCATACAAATAGTTTACAGAGTCTGTAAAGGAAGATTGGTTGAATTAGAGTGCATAAAAATAAAAAGGAATACAGTTTGGTAATTCGGCTGGCTTCTTGCTGAATTCAGTGGTTCTGAGGTTTTTAAGTTTGAAGCAGTAGACGACCTGGTTTGATCTTGGAGATAGCAATACAAATGATTTCCTCCAATATGGTTCCTGACTGTACGCAAAGGTGGTGAGTCAACAAGCAGGATTTGAAAGCTTTCAAGCTGGCATGGAGAGAGAGAGAGAGAGAGAGAGAGGGACCCTCACTTAGGGTTTGCTCATGTCAGAATTCAATTGCTTCTTCTCTGCTGCACAGAGAACTCCAGCTTAAAACCACAGATGGGGAGGGACAGTCACTCAATGAATCAAGCACAGCAGTGAACAATATTTCTCTTCTTGCTGAAAAGAACAAATAGTTCCTTTAAACGTCATGGTTCTTACTAGGGGATGCACAGACATCTCGTCTCCCTCCTCAGTGTCCTTTGCAATGTAAGTTACTGTGTAGCAAACTATGTGATCATCTTACACTGCCAGCAGTCATTCTTTTTAAAAATGCCTTTTTAAATTTCATCCAAATCATATAAAGTCAGATCTCTAGTCATTGGACCAAAGAAAACAATCATTTAACAAAACACACCGGCTTAACAATATGTTTTGTGTTAAATAGTTACAAAGATTCTTTGTTCAAATCATGAGGCTTCATTGTCTAAAACCAAGTGCCATTATACTTTAAATGTGAGCTAGTGACCTGCCCTTTCTCCCTTAGGGTGATGCCAGTGAAACCACATCCCACATGCATTTTTTTTTACTTCCAAAATATACTTTATTCATAAAAAACTGTAAAAAATTACATTACCAAACAGTTCCAAAAAGCACAAAGTCAAAAAATACAAGGAGTGTAAAAGAAATCAGTTTCCTTCAATACAGGAGTGAGTTGCCTCACAACCCTTCCATTTAAGTTTACAGGCTATGTACATTTTACAGCAAACCAAATATTTTCTGGCCACAGTTGAGGGGTTTTTCATTGATCCAGCCCCTCAGTTCACCTTGGTGGGGGAGACCTTACACTGTGGTCTTACCCCATTGAGCCTTTGCTGCGGCTGCCCCAACGTTTAGTGCGTCCCTCAGCACGTAGTCCTGGACCTTGGAATGTGCCAGTCTGCAACATTCGGTCGTGGACAACTCTTTGCGCTGGAAGACCAGCAGGTTTCGGGCAGACCAAAGGGTGTCTTACACCGAGTTATTGTCCTCCAGCAGCAGACCACAGCCCACATGAATGCTGGTGTGACCACAGTCCTCATTAACATGTCAGTGTGACCACAGTCCTCATTAACATTTTTTTTATATTTCCAAAATATACTTTATTCATAAAAATCTGTGAAAAATACATTCCCAGTTTAAAACAGCATCAAGTCAAAAAATACAAACAGTGCAAAGGTGATCAGTTTCCTTCAATACAATCATGAGTTGCCTCACAACCCTTCCATTTCATTGTCATGCCATATACATTTTTATAAATTACAGCAAATGAAAATTTTCCCGATACAGTTCGAGGGGTTTCCCATGGATCCAGCCCCTCAGTTCAGCTTGGTGGGGGGACATTACACTGTGGTCTTTCCCCATTGAGCCTTTGCTGCGGCTGCCCCAAGCTTTAGTGCGTCACTCAGCACGTAGTCCTGGACCTTGGAATGTGCCAGTCTGCAACATTCGGTGGTGGACAACTTTTTGCGCTGGAAGACCAGCAGGTTTCGGGCAGACCAAAGGGCATCTTTCACCGAATTGATAGTCCTCCAGCAGCAGTTGATGTTTGTCTTGGTGTGCGTCACTGGGAACAGCCCATAGAGCACTGACTCCTGTGTTACAGAGCTGCTTGGGATGAACCTCGACTAAAACAACTGCATCTCTTTCCACACCCGCTTTGCAAAGACACATTCCAGGAGGAGGTGGGCAACCGTCTCTTCCCCAGCACAGCCACCGCGGGGGCATTGCGTGGAGGGGATGAGACTTCGGGCGTGCAGGAAGGATCTGCCGGGGAGGGATCTTCTCACCACCAGCCAAGCTACATCTTGGTGCTTGTTTGAAAGTTCTGGTGATGAGGCATTCCGCCAAATGACTTTGGCGGTCTGCTCGGGGAACCATCCGACAGGATCCACGTTCTCCTTTTCCCGTAGGGCCTTGAGGACATTCCGTGCAGACCACTGCCTGATGAATTGGTGGCCAAAGGTGTTTTTCCGCAGAAACATTTCCACGAAGGATAGGCGGTACGGCACGGTCCAACTGCATGGAGCGTTCCGCGGCAATGTGACCAGGCCCATCCTTCACAACACCGGGAACAGATAGAACCTCAGCACGTAGTGACAATTGGAGTTTTCGTACTGGAGGTCGACACACAGCTTGATGCAGCCGCACACGAAGGTGGTCATCAGGATGAGGGCCACGTTGGGTACATTTTTCCCGCCCTTATCCAGAGATTTGAACATCGTGTCCCTTCGGAGCCGGTCCATTTTGGATACCCAGATGAAGCGGAAAGTGGCTCGTATGACCGCCACAGCGCAGAAGTGGGGTATGGGCCAGACCTGTGCCACGTACAGCAACAACGTGAGCGCCTCGCACCTGATGACCAGGTCTTACCCACAATGGAGAGAGATCGCTGCCCCCACATGCTCAAATTTTGTTGTACCTTGGCTACTCGCTCCTGCCAGGTTTTGGTGCACGCCCCGGCCTTTCCGACCCATATCCCCAGCACCTTCAGGTAGTCTGACCTGACGGTGAAGGGGTCAAAGGATCGGTCAGCCCAGTTCCCAAAGAACATGGCCTCGCTCTTGCCGTGGTTAACTTTGGCTCCCAAGGCCAGTTCGAACTGGTCGCAGATGCTCATCAGTCTGCCCACGGACAGCGGATCCGAGCAGAAGACGGCGACGTCATCCATGTACAGGGAGGTTTTAACCTTAGTGCCTCCGCTGCCTGGAATTGTCACCCCTCTTATGCTCACATCCTTCCTAATGGACTCAGCAAAGGGTTCAATACAGCAAACAAACAAGACTGGGGAGAGAGGACAGCCCTGTCTGACTCCAGATTGGATCGGGAAGCTTTCCGATTCCCACCCATTGATTGAGACTGCGCTACTGATGTTTGTGTAGAGCAGTTTGATCCAATTGCAGATTCCCTCCCCAAACCCCATTTTGGAAAGCACGTCCATCATGTAGGTGTGCGATATTCTGTCAAAAGCCTTCTCCTGGTCCAGGCTGATGAGGCAGGTGTCCACCCTCCTGTCCCGCACATAGGCGATCGTATCCCTGAGTAGCGCGAGACTATCAGAGATCTTCCTGTTGGGTACAGTACAGGTCTGATCAGGGTGGATCACCAACTCCAGAGCAGACTTGACTCGACTGGCTATGACTTTGGACAGAATCTCGTAGTCAACATTAAGCAGTGAGATGGGCCGCCAATTTCTGATTTCTGCCCTCTTCCCCTTCCGCTTGTAACTGAGGGTGATGATGCCTTTCCTCATGGATTCTGACATGCTGCCAGCCAGGAGCATACTCTCGTATACTTCCAGCAGGTCCGGGCCGACCCAGTCCCACAGGGCTGAGTACAACTCGACCGGTAAGCCGTCGCTTCCGGGAATTTTACTCGTCTCGAAGGACTCGACGGCGTTGTCAGCTCCTCCAGAGTTAGCGGCTTGTCCAGTCTCTCCCTCGTGCTGTCCTCTAAGACCTCTGTGATAGATGACAGGAAGGACTGGAGGCTCTGCTGTCTGTGGGCTTCGCGTCATACAGCCCAGCATAAAAGGATTTGCTGATCCTTAGTATGTCGGATTACGAAGACGTTACCGAGCCATCTTCTTCCTTCAGGCTGCTGATAACAGAGCTCTCTGTGTGTACCTTTTGGAAGAAGTAACGCGAGCACGTCTCATCCTGCTCGATGGAGCAGACTCTGGACCGGAAGATGATCTTGGAGGCTTCCGTGGCAAAGAGCGAGGCCTGCTGGCTCTTCACCTCTTGGAGATCCTCCTTGACTTCGACCCCCATCGATTGCAGCCGGAGCAGATTTTGCATACTTTTCTGGAGTCGGGACATTTCCCTCTGTCTCGCTCTCACCCTCTGAACACCTTGGTGGATGAAGAACCTCTTGATGTTCTCCTTAATCGCTTCCCATCAGTGAACTGGAGACTCAAAGAGTGGTTTCACGGTCCTCCAACCTTTGTAATCCCTTTTGAGTTCCTCAACGTTCTCTGGGGTCAGCAGTGTAGCATTGAGCTTCCACGTCCCTCTGCCAACCCGCTGGTCGTCCTGTAAGTGACAGTCGGCCAGTAAGAGGCAGTGGTCGGAGAAGAACACCGGCTTGATGTCGGTGGATCCAACCGTGACAGCACGGGACACAAACAGGAAGTCAATCCTGGAATGGGCAGACCCGTCCGTTCCTGACCATGTGTATCTACGCTGCGCTCCGTCTGCAGGTTTGCTGAAGACGTCGTGCAGTTTGGCATCTTTAACTGTTTCTATTAGGAATCTGGACGTAGCGTCCAGTTTGCTGTCGTCACTGCTGGATCGTCCAGCCGCATCGATGTGAAATGGAAGGGTTGTGAGGCAGCTCATGATTCTAATGAAGCAAACGGACCTCCTTTGCACTGTTTGTATTTTTTGACTTGGTGCTGTTTGAAACTGGTAATGTAATTTCTACAGATTTTTATGAATAAAGTATATTTTGGGAAAAAAATGTTAATGAGGACTGTGGTCACACTGACATGTTAATGAGGACTGTGGTTACACTGGCATGTTAATGAGGACTGTGGTCACATTGACATGTTAATGAGGACTATGGTTGCACTGGCATGCTAATGAGGACTGTGGTCACATTGACATGTTAATGAGGACTATGGTTGCACTGGCATGTTAATGAGGACTGTGGTCACATTGACATGTTAATGAGGACTGTTACCTCACTTCTGCACTGTGGCGTTCACCTGAGCCATTTTCCACTTCATCTGGGGATCTAAAATGGACCGGTTCCGGAGGGACACGATGTTCAAACCTCTGGAAACGAGCGGGAAAAATGTACCCAACGTGGCACTCATCCTGATAACCACCTTCGTGTGCGGCAGCATCAAGCTGTATGTAGACCTCCAGTACGCAAACTCCAAGTGTCACTACGTGCTGAGGTTCTATTTGTCCCCGGCATTGCGAAGGATGGGCCTGGTTACATTGCAGCAGAGCTTTATTTTTTATTTCCAAAATATTCTTTATTCATAAAGATCTGTAAAAAATACATTGTCAAACAGCACCAAAAAATACAAACATTGCAAGGGAGATCAGTTTCCTTCAATACAATCATGAGTTGCCTTACAACCCTTCCATTTCACATTTGTCATGCCAATTACAGTTTTACATTTACGGCAAATGAAAATATTAACGATACAGTTCGAGGGGTTTCCCATGGATCCAGTCCCTCAGTTCAGCTTGGTGGGGGGACCTGACACTGTGGTCTTTCCCCATTGAGCCTTTGCTGCGGCTGCCCCAAGATTTAGTGCGTCCCTCAGCACGTAGTCCTGGACCTTGGAATGTGCCAGTCTGCAACATTCGGTCGTGGACAACTCTTTGCGCTGGAAGACCAGCAGGTTTCGGGCAGACCAAAGGGCGTCTTTCACCGAATTGATAGTCCTCCAGCAGCAGTTGATGTTTGTCTCGGTGTGCGTCCCTGGGAACAGCCCGTAGAGCACAGACTCCTGTGTTACAGAGCTGCTTGGAATGAACATTGCAGCGGAACGCTCCATGCAGTTGGACCGTGCTGTACCACCTATCCTTCGTGGAGCAGGTTATGCGGGAAAACAGCTTTGACCACAGTCCTCATTAACATGTCAATGTGACCACAGTCCTCATTAACATGTCAATATGTTGAGTCCTCATTAACATGCCAATGTGACGACAGTCCTCATTAACATGTCAATGTGCCCACAATCCTCATTAACATGTCAACATGTTGCGAGTCCTCATTAACATGTCAATATGTTGAGTCCTCATTAACATGCCAATGTGACGACAGTCCTCATTAACATGTCAATGTGCCCACAATCCTCATTAACATGTCAATATGTTGAGAGTCCTCATTAACATGCCAGTGTGGCCACAGTCCTCATTAACATGTCAGTATGATGGCAGTCCTCATTAACATGTCAATATGATGACAGTCCTCATTAACATGCCAGTGTGACCGCAGTCCTCATTAACATGTCAATATGATGACAGTCCTCATTAACATGTCAATGTGCCCACAATCCTCATTAACATGTCAATATGTTGCGAGTCCTCATTAACATGCCAGTGTGGCCACAGTCCTCATTAACATGTCAGTATGATGGCAGTCCTCATTAACATGTCAATATGATGACAGTCCTCATTAACATGCCAGTGTGACCGCAGTCCTCATTAACATGTCAATATGATGACAGTCCTCATTAACATGTCAATGTGCCCACAATCCTCATTAACATGTCAATATGATGACTGTCCTCATTAACATGCCAATGTGACAATAGTCCTCATTAACATGTCAATATGATGACAGTCCTCATTAACATGTCAATGTGCCCACAATCCTCATTAACATGTCAATATGATGACAGTCCTCATTAACATGCCAGAGTGACCACAGTCCTCATTAACATGTCAATATGATGACAGTCCTCTTTAACATGCCAGAGTGACCACAGTCCTCATTAACATGCCAGTGTGGCCACAGTCCTCATTAACATGTCAGTATGATGGCAGTCCTCATTAACATGTCAGTATGATGACAGTCCTCTTTAACATGCCAGTGTGGCCACAGTCCTCATTAACATGTCAATATGATGACAGTCCTCATTAACATGTCAATATGATGACAGTCCTCATTAACATGCCAGAGTGACCACAGTCCTCATTAACATGTCAGTATGATGACAGTCCTCTTTAACATGCCAGAGTGACCACAGTCCTCATTAACATGTCAATATGATGACAGTCCTCATTAACATGCCAGTGTGGCCACAGTCCTCATTAACATGTCAGTATGATGGCAGTCCTCATTAACATGTCAGTATGATGACAGTCCTCTTTAACATGCCAGTGTGGCCACAGTCCTCATTAACATGTCAATATGATGACAGTCCTCATTAACATGTCAATATGATGACAGTCCTCATTAACATGCCAGAGTGACCACAGTCCTCAGTAACATGTCAGTATGATGACAGTCCTCATTAACATGTCAATATGATGACAGTCCTCATTAACATGCCAGAGTGACCACAGTCCTCATTAACATGTCAGTATGATGACTGTCCTCATTAACATGTCAATATGATGACAGTCCTCATTAACATGCCAGTGTGACCACAGTCCTCATTTACATGTCAATATGATGACAGTCCTCATTAACATGTCAATATTATGACAGTCCTCATTAACATGCCAGAGTGACCACAGTCCTCATTAACATGTCAATATGATGACAGTCCTCATTAACATGTCAATATTATGACAGTCCTCATTAACATGCCAGAGTGACCACAGTCCTCATTAACATGTCAATATGATGACAGTCCTCATTAACATGCCAGTGTGGCCACAGTCCTCATTAACATGTCAATATGATTAGATTTTTTTTTTAGATTAGAGATACAGCACTGAAACAGGCCCTTCGGCCCACCAAGTCTGTGCCGAACATCAACCACCCATTTATACTAATCCTACACTAATCCCATATTCCTACCAAACATCCCCACCTGTCCCTATATTTCCCTACCACCTACCTATATTAGTGACAATTTATAATGGCCAATTTACCTATCAACCTGCAAGTCTTTTGGCTTGTGGGAGGAAACCGGAGCACCCGGAGAAAACCCACGCAGACACAGGGAGAACTTGCAAACTCCACACAGGCAGTACCCGGAATCGAACCCGGGTCCCTGGAGCTGTGAGGCTGCGGTGCTAACCACTGCGCCACTGTGCCGCCCTAATGATGACAGTCCTCATTATTCTATGACCTACTCTGGTCTTTAGCGCACATTGCAGACACTCACAATGGATCACAAATGGAAATGATGTAACAGAGTTGATTCGTTGTGAGGTTGTCTCTTGCCTCCTTCATTTTTGCTCAACCCATCAGCCTCCTGCATTGGCACCTGAGGATGTACCAATTCTGTCAGTTGAGTCACTGATGGTCCTCAGAGCGAAACCTTGATAATGGCCTACTCTCTATTCCAGCAGTGTGACTGAACAGACCCATCATTGTAATCAAACCTGAAGACAAGGGTGCTGCTGTTGTTGTCTGGCGTACTGACCTCCAGCTTGCAGAGGCTCAGTGCCAACTCTCAGACACTTCTTCCTACCTCCCCCTGGACCATGACCCCACCACCGAACATCAAGCTACTGTCCACAGGACTGTCACTGACCTCATCTCCCCTGGAGATCTTCCCTCTACAGCTTCCAACTTCATAGTCCCACAACCCCTGACAGCCCACTTCGACCTCCTGCCCAAAATCCACAAACGGGACTGTCCCGGCAGACCCATTGTGTCAGCCTGCTCCTGCCCCACTGAACTTATTTCTTCCTATCTTGACTCTATCTTTTCTCCACTGGTCCAGTCTCTTCCCACCTACATCCGTGACTCTTCTGATGTCTTATGACATTTTGACAATTTCCAGTTTCCTGTCCCTAATCACCTCCTCTTCACTATGGACGTCCAATTTCTCTACACCTCCATACCCCACCAGGATGGTTTGAGGACTCTCGCTTCATCCTTGAACCAGTCCCCATCCACCACCACCCTCCTCTGCCTGGCTGAACTTGTTCTCACATTTAACAACGTCTCCTTCAAATCAACTCACTTCCTTCAAGTAAAAGGTGTTGCTATGGGTACCCGCATGGGTCCCAGTTATGCTTGTTTTTTTGTGGGATATGTCGAACATTCTTTGTTCCAGTCCTACTCAGACCCCCTCCACCAACTATTTTCCCAGTGCATTGATGACTGTATCAGTGCTGTTTCCTGCTCCCGCCCGGAACTGGAAAACATCATTTTTGCTTCCAATTTCCACCCTTCTCTCACCTTTACATGGTCCATCTCCGACACTTCCCTTCCCTTAAATAAAAGCAAAATACTGCGGATGCTGGAAATCTGAAATAAAAACAAGAAATGCTGGAACCACTCAGCCGGTCTGGCAGTATCGGTGGAAAGAGAAGCAGAGTTAACGTATCGGGTCAGTGACCCTTCTTCGGAACTCCAGTTCCGATGAAGGGTCACTGACCCGAAACGTTAACTCTGCTTCTCTTTCCACAGATGCTGCCAGACCTGCTGAGTGGTTCCAGCATTTCTTGTTTTTACTTCCCTTCCCTTCCTCGACTTCTCTGTCTCCATCTCTGGGGATAGGCTGTCCACTAATATCCATTATAAGCCCACCAACTCCCACAGTTACCTCGACTACACTTCTTCACACCCGACCTCCTGTAAGGACTCCATTCCATTCTCCCAGTTTCTCCATCTCCGACGCATCTGCTCTGATGATGCTACCTTCCATGACAGTGCTTCCGATATGTCTTCCTTTTTCCTCAACCGAGAATTCCACCACCCCCCACCCCCCGCACTGTGGTTGACAGGGCCCTTAACTGTGTTCAGCCCATTTCCCGCACCTCTACCCCTTCCCTTCCTTTCCCTTCCTGAACCGTGACAGTCAGAATCACAGAATCACAGAATAATACAGTGCAGAAGAGGCCCTTCGGCCCATCAAGTCTGCACCGATGCATTAAAGACACATGACCTGTCTACCTAATCCCATTTGCCAGCACTTGGCCCATAGCCTTGAATGTTATGACGTGCCAAGTGCTTATCCAGGTACTTTTTAAAGGATGTGAGGCAACCCGCCTCTACCACCATCCCAGGCAGTGCATTCTAGACCATCACCACCCTCTGGGTAAAAAAGTTCTTCCTCAAATCCCCCTTAAACCTCCTGCCCCTCACCTTAAACTTGTGACCCCTCGTAACTGACCCTTCAACTAAGGGGAACAGCTGCTCCCTATCCACCCTGTCCATGCCCCTCATAATCTTGTACACCTCGATCAGGTCACCCCTCAGTCTTCTCTGCTCCAGCGAAAACAACCCAAGCCTATCCAACATCTCTTCATAGCTTAAATGTTCCATCCCAGGCAACATCCTGGTGAATCGCCTCTGCACCCCCTCCAATGCAATCACATCCTTCCTATAATGTGGCGACCAGAATTGCACACAGTACTCCAGCTGTGGCCTTACCAAAGTTCTGTACAACTCCAACATGACCTCCCTGCTTTTGTAATCTATGCCTCGATTGATAAAGGCAAGTGTCCCATATGCCTTTTTCACCACCCTATTAACCTGCCCTTCTGCCTTCAGAGATCTCTGGACAAACACGCCAAGGTCCTTTTGTTCCTCGGAACCTCCCAGTGTCAGGCCATTCGTTGAATCCTTCTGTGTCACATTCCTCCTTCCAAAGTGTATCACCTTGTCCTCACTTTCCACTCCACCAGCCTCCACATCCAAAGGATCACCCTCCGCCATTTCCACCACATCCAGTGTGATGCCACTACCAAACGCATCTTCCCCTCCCTTCTTCTGTCAGCATTCCAAAGGGATTGTTCCCTCCGTGACACCCTGGTCCACTCCTCCATTACCCCCAACACTTCATCTCCTTCCCACAGCACCTTCCCATGCAATCGCAAGAGGTGTCATACCTGCCCATTTAGCTCCTCTCTTCTCACTATCCAAGGCCCCAAACATTCCTTTTAGGTGAAGCAGTGATTTACTTGTACTTCTTTCAATGTAGTATACCGTATTCGCTGCTCACAATGTGGCCTCCTCTACATTGGGGAGACCAAACACAGATTGGGTGACTGCTTTGCGGAACACCTTCGCTCAGTCTGAAAACATGACCGAGAATTACCTGTCGCTTGCCATTTCAACACTCCCCCCTGCTCTCATGCTCACATCTCTATCCTGGGCTTGCTGCAGTGTTGCAGAAAACATCAACACAAGCTCGAGGAACAGCATCTCATTTACCGATTAGGCACACTACAGCATGCCGGACTGAACATTGAGTTCAATAATTTCAGAGCATGACCGACCTACCTCCCTTTTTATTTTTACATTTAAAAAAAAATGATCTTTTTCTTTTTTCTTTTATTTTAGTTCGTTTCATCATTCATTTGTTACCACGTTCTTGCCCATTGATTTTTTTTTCATGTTTGTGCTTTGGGCTGGAGCATTTCATTATTCGTTCATTTAACACCCTCTTTGCACTAACGCTTTGTCTTTCACCACACCATTAACACACCCTTTGCCTTTGCTCCATGACCTCATTGTCAGTTATTTTCTGTGACCCTCTGTGATATCAACACCTTCCCTACCGTTATCTTTTGCCCCACCCCCACTTTATTTGCTTAAAACCTATTGTATTTCGATCCTTTGCCCGTTCTGATGAAAGGTCTGTGACCTGAAACGTTAACTCTGCTTCTCTCTCCACGGATACTGTCAGACATGCTGAGTATTTTCAGCACTTTTTGTTTTTATTTCAGATTTCCAGCATCTGCAGTATTTTGCTTTGATTATAGACCATCGGATAGCAGATTGTCAACCCCATAAAGACACCTCCCATCCCCCCAAATCCAGACTTAGCCCCCTTACAGAGCCCCCGGGACCCTGGACCACCTTGTAGAGCCCCCAATACCACAGATTCTCTTGCTGAGCCCACAGGACTCAAACCCCCTTTGCAGAGCCCGCGGGACCCCAGACTCCCTTGCACATCTCCAAGGCTCCAGGCCCCCTTATAGAGTCCATGGGACCTCAGACCCTCTTGCAACGTCCCCACGACCCCAGATCCCCTTGCAGAGGCCCCGGAACCCCAGATCCACTTGCAGAGTTCCCAGTACCCCAAACTCACATGCAGAGCTCCAGGACTCCGGATCTCTTACCGAGCCCTGGGACCCGGACTCCTTGCAGAGGCCCCGGACCCCCTTGCAGAAACCGTAGGACCCCGGATCTGCTTGCAGAGCCGCCAGTACCCCGGACCCTCTTGCAAAGCTCCAGGACCCCAAACCCTCTTGCAGAGCCTCCAGGACCCCAGACCCCCTTACAGATCTCCAGGACCTCAGACCCCCCCTGCAGAGCCCCTGGGACCCCGGATCCCCTCGCAGAGGCCCCGTTACACCGGACGCCCTTGCAGATGCCCTGTCACTAGAATAAGACGCATTTTGCGACTGTGGCACGTGGAGCCTGATTGGCGGGATTCACATCTGGATATCCAGGAATGAACGAATCAAGCATGGATTAGTAAGATGGCAATACCTTAGAGAGGAAAGAGAGGCTGGAGATAGGATGATTCTGCAGGCAGAGGGGTCAAGGATTGTTTTATTGAGGAGAAGTTTGATGACAGCAGATTTTAAGGGTGAGACTGACTGAACCTGAGGAGAGAGAACTGTTATCAGCTAACATGGGGACCAGGTAGGTTCTCGGCCTCCTCCATCCGAGAGGCAGCATGCTGAGTTACCAGGGCTGTCGGCTCCTGTACAGTCATGGACTAGAAATACTTGACCCACCTCTGGGCTGCTCTGAGTTTTGTTTATTGATTAATTGAATAATTAATGTAACTGGATATTTCACTGCACGACTGAACTGCTCCCTGAATTTGGACTGCATTGCCCCATAAATAAATGTGTTTGTGCAGCAACTCAAAACCTGCAGCATCCATCCAACCTGTCCAAAGTTATAGAAAGGATCAGTGTAATCCTCAAGATCTTTCCCTGCAACATTACAGGAGAAGAAATATATAACATACATCAACCACAGAAGTATGAAGTTGCCGGAAATGGTGAAGAGTAAAATCACAGACTTCCTTCTGCTCTCCATCTCTGGGTCACTTCGATTCTCTCCCTTGCTCTGACCCCTCAGTCCCTTACGGACTCGACTGGCCACTAAAATGTGTCTGACTGTCAGAGCGTTGAGCAACAGAATTAAAACAAATGGGAGCACTGGGGTTAGACTCACATCAAACCAGTCAAATCCCATCCATCCAGGATCAGTATAATAGCTTGGCTTCATATAACATCCCCACGGTACATTGTTGATTATCTCTCCAGGTTCATTTGTAAAGTAGTAGGCAACGTTTTGTAAACAGAACAGAATGCAGGTTGTTGCAAGAATCACAGCCGCTGTTTTCTCGGTGCAATATTTAGTTTTCAGCTTCTGGCAACAAATGGCCACAAATCGATCAAAGGAGAAAGTGACGGTGAACCAGACTGAACAGTCTGCGGCTTCATAACGGAGGGCAATGATAACACTGCACACAGGGGTGATGGTCAGGAAAGAGTCCGGGAAATAATAATAACTAAGCCGCCACAGTATGACATCAGTAATAATGAGCAGTAGATCTGCCATTGCCATGGCCACCAGGTAGCGAGTGGTGCAGGTGGAGAGTCCGCACTTTCCCCGGGACAGAATCACAATTGCCACTAAATTAACTGTAAGAGAGAGAAGGGAAAAGAGACTGGAAATTACTGATCAAATATTCTCCGTGTCTGACCCAGAGAGTAAGGGATGGATTTTAACATCAAGAATGGGTGAATTGCAAGAGGGTCAGCGTTTAAAACTGAGAAATCTCAACCATGAACTCAAGCCGCTTCCAACCTGCCCATGTCCATGTTTAACAGAGCAGGAACAGGAGGGGAAGACCAATGCACCAAGGAGGTAGGTCAGCCAGCATGTCAAATATTATAATGAGGTTTCAAGTCTCGAACTAAACCTGTTTTACAGATTTACCCTTGACGGGGCAAGTTTCTCCATCACGCACTACCTTCTACACAAAGGCACTCCAAATTGACAATCGCCTCCTCCCTCCGTGATCTACGGGAGTCAAAACTTCAGATCGACACCCCCACTGTTATGTCAACGATTGGACACCCCAAGGGTTAAACCAACCTTCACTCTGCCTAGAATTTGCACCACCTCAGTGTCCGGGTTTGGACCCTCCTGGGATTGGATGATCTCAGTGGATGGGGACCTCTCTTTCAGGATAGGAGATTGGACCGCACCCGATTGGACAACTCCCCCTCGGGATCACGGTTCGGCTATACTCAGCCCGACGGCCTCCTCCACTGTCCACATCATGCGACTGGAAGCCAAGCCTGCCCAATAGGCTTACTGCCAAGTGGGGAACTCAAAGACACACATTCAAATATCATAGCATGCTGAAACCATGGCCTCTCCCACCCGCCAACATATCTGCTGCTGTTAATATGCAGGTCTAAGTATGTGAACGCACTCCAAATACTGAGCCTGCTTTAAATCTGATACAAGCAGTGAACATGCAGCATCTGTGGAGAGAGACACAGAGTTAACAGCTGGAATTTCACAAGGATGCCATATCCCCGCCCACTGGCTAGAAAGCCTCCACCAGTCCACGGTATTTTGCCTGGAACTGAAAGTAATTCCAGATTAAACCTTTTGAAGCAATGATAGGGTCAGAGAAAAGGTGGGTGTGGGGAGCAAAGAACAAGGTGTGTATTCCAGTGGAGGGCAGGACTGATTCAATGACAAACAGTCTGATTGTGCAAGGTGAATGGGACAATTAATGAAAAAGAAGATGGGTCCACAGGAAGAGAAATTGGTTTCAGCTGATAAACAGAGGGGGATGAACACAAGAAAAACATGGCCAATAAGAGACCTCTGTAGTCCAGGAACGTGACGCAGACATTTAGGTAGGCCCTAGGCATGAGGACCAGGTAGTCGGCCGTGTACAGAGAGGGGACCCTCACAGCAATCACCAGCCCATACCTCATTCCTGTGACTCTGGTGTAGCCATAATCTGTTACAAGCACAGGCCATCCGAGAAAATGGCCGTGGTTATGATCGGAAGCTGTTAATTTCAGTGTTGAGTCTGGTAAGCTGTAAATGGGCCAATGAAAAAATATGGTGCTGTTCCTCATTCAGCTTAAAAGTGGAACAGTCCAGGAGGCTGAGGACAGGGAGGTGAGTGTGGGATACAGAATTATAGGGGTAAGTAACCAGAGGCACAGTGTCCTGTTTGCAAACTTAAAGGAAGTGTTCAGCAAAGCAATCACTCATTCTGCATTTCGTCATTTCCAAGGTACAGGTGACTGCATGGTGGGCAATGAATACAGTAACTACATTGGAAGAAGTACAGGTCAATCTCTGTTTCACCTGGATGGAGAGTTTGGGTCCCTGGACAGTGGGAAGGAAGGAGATAAAAGGGCAGCTGTTGCATCTACTACGCTTACATAGGAAGGTGCCAGGCGGGGTGGGGGTGACAGAAGTCTAAACCAGTGTGTTGTAAGGGGCCAGGGACAGGAGTGGATGGGACGATGTATCTGGTGTTGGTTTTAGCTGGACAAGTTGGACATGGCACAGGATGACGTGTTGCATGTGAAGGCTTTTGGAGTGGAAGGTGAGAAAAAGGGGAGAATGGAATAGAGTCCCACAGGAAATTGGATGGGAGAAAGTTCAGTTAAGTAAGAGTGGGTGGGATTATAGTAGATACTGGTGCACAGTCAATCCCCTGAAATGATATTAAAGATGATGAGAGAGGGAAGGGAAGTGCCAGAGATGGACCATGAAAAGTTGAGGGAGGGGCGAAAAAGAGAAGCAATGTTGATTTCTTTCCATTTCAGGGTGAAAGAATTTACTGGAAGAAATGGTGATAAAGGGAACCTGAGTACTTCAGAGCGAGTGAAGGAGAGAGGAATTCCATTGGGAATGGCGCGCAAACAGAGCCAAACCAATAAATTCCAAATGGGGCTCTCTGAATGTGCCCACGGGAGCCGGTCAAGGGAAATTGGCTGGGAAGCGACCTACTGCCGTGGGTCAGGAAAGATCCCCGTCTGCTGTGAGTCAAAGGGCAGCTCGGGTTTACTGGACTTTGCAGCAGAGTTGCGCGGAGTGACATGGACAGAAAGATAAATGGACATCTGGAGAGCAGCTCCGAGCTCAGGAGGAAGGAAGACACACGTGTTGTGGGACAACAGGGGGCAGAATGGAGCAGGTGGCGAGGATTCAGAAACTGAAGAAGTGAGAGGGATGTGAAATAGGAGGAAATAACAGCCAAGAAATAATTAAACGGAATCATCAAACAACTCCAAGTGATTTAAGGTAGAAAGGGGACTGATACTTGATAAAGTACTCAACGGGCAAAGGCTTTCGGAGCTACAGATTCACAAATGATTTAATTTAGAATGGAAGGTTAACAACAGCATAGAAATGCGTTCAAAGCACAGGGGATCATTTCCGGAGGAAGAGAAATACAAGCAGAAATATCTTTTCTCAAGCTAAGAGAAGGCTGAGGGGCTACCTAATAAAGGCTGTAAACATAATAAATCGTTTTGGGAGAGGATACATGGAGATGATCTTGCCACTTGTGATTATAAATCCCATTCATCAATTCATCAATAACATTACCAATATTGAAGTGGTGTCTTTATTGAATCACTGCACAGTTTATTTCATAATTAACAGTTTACTAATGATATTATTTGCTGCAGCCAGACAGATCAATGGATTATATGTAATATTTGTTCCTTAGTTATAGGTGTCTCTCCTCGCAGGGGCATATACTCACTGAGCAAAGGGCAGAGATCACTGCAGGTTATTATCTGTAAAGACTCGGAATCATAATAAGAACAAACCTGTTAAAACCTAATCTGTTGCAGAATTGGAATAGTCACGAACCACAGCCAAACGTTCATCGTGTGTAACAATAAGAAAACAAAACCCAGAACCCATGACCCACAGATTCTCAGCACAGTGCTGGGGAAGGAGATTAACCAGCAGCAGACAGTGTTTGCAGTCACCACACTTCGAGTAAGAATAAGTCATTATGCAGAAGATTAGAATACTGCACCAGTGCTGTGCGGCAGTTTACCTGTCAGTAAATAGTTAACATCTGCTTCCGTTGGTGCAGTTCCGTAGGAAACAGAGCAATATCAATGTATTTCACTGTATATACTTACTACACAACATTTTCAACCAATAGCAAAATTCATCCCCTTCATCACCGATTGCATTCATAAAACACGGAGGCACTGAACAAAAATGTTGTGTCTGTCTTCACAGTAGAAGACATAAGATTCACACAAGAAATAGACGGTAACCACACGCTAAAAAGAGTGAGGAAATTAAGGGCATTAATATCAGCAGAGAAAAAGTATTGGAGAAACTGGAGGGACTAAAATCCAACAAATCTCCAGGACCTGATGGCCTACACCCTGGGGTTCTAAAAGTGATATCTGCAGAGCTAGTGGATGTCCTGGTTACGATTTTCCAAAATTCCTTAGATTCTGAAACTGTTCCATCAGATTAGAAGTTAGCAACTGTTACATTGCTTTTCAAGAAAGGACGAACCTATTGTTAAGGAAGTCTAAACAATGCACTTAGGAGAGCATAGTATGATTAGAACAAGTCAACATGGTTTCACTGAACAGAGATCCTGTTTGGCAGATGAGAGTTATTTGAACATGTAACCAGTAGGGTAGATAAAGAGGAACCAGTAGATGTAGTATAACTGGATCTCCAAAAAGCCATTCGAAAAGGTGCTTCACAAAAGCTCAAGAGGCAAGATAAGGGCTCATGGAGTTGGGGGTAATATATGAGCGTGGATAGAGGATTGGTTAATGGACAGGAAACAAACAGTGGGCATAAATGGGGCATTTTCAAGCTGGCAGGCAATGAATAGTGGAGTGCTGCAATGATCAGTGCTGGGGGTCTCAGCTATTTATAATCTACATCGATGACTTAGATGAAGAGACAGCGATTAATGTATCTAAGTTTGCTGATTATATAAAGCTAGGTGGAAAGGTAAGACATGGGGAGGACACAGAAAGGCTGCAAAGAGATCGTGACGGGTTAACTGAGTGGGCAACAAGACGACAAATGGAATATATGTAGGGATGTGAGAAGTTATTCACATAGGTCATAAGGATATAACGGCAGAATATTTTCGGAAAGGTGTGAAACTTGTAAGTGTCGATGTTCAGAGACTTGGGTGTATTCATACAAGGAACTCAAAGCGTTCACATACAGGTAAAGCAAGCAATTAGGAAGGCGAATGGCATGTTGGCCTTTATTACAATGGGATTAGAGTACAGTAATAAAGAAATCTTGTTACAATTGTACAGGTGTGTGGTGAGATCACATCTGGAATACTGTCTGAAGTTTGGGTCTCCATATTTAAGAAATGATATACTTGCATTGGAGGCAACAGAGAGAAGGTTCAATAATTTGGTCCCTAGTTGAGGGGGTTGTGCTATGATGAAAGGCTGCCTGTAATTTGTGCCTGTATTCTTTGGAGTTTAGAATAATGAGAGGCGATCTAATTGAAACATGCAAGATTCTGAAGGGGCTGAGAGGGTAAAAGCTGAAAGATGGTTTTCCACTGGTCGGGGAATCTAAAACACGGGGGCACAGTCTCAGGATAAGGGACAGGTCATTTAGCTCTGAGATGAGAAAAAATTATTTCACTCAAAGGGTTGTGAATACTTGGAATTTTCGACACCAGAGGGTTGTGGATGTTCCATCATTGAAAACAGTTAAGGCTGGAATAGATACATTTTTGGTCTCACAGTGAATCAAGGGATATGGTGAATGGGCAGGAAGGTGAAGTTTAAACCCTAGATCAGCCATGATTGTATTGAATGTCGGAGCAGGCTCCATAGGACATTGGATCTACTTCTATCTTATTTCTTGTGTTCTCTTGTTTTTGTTTTTCTGGAGGAAACTCCCTGGAGCGGAGAGATTAGTGATCCTGATAGAATGATTTCAAAGTAGAACCCATTTGTTCCACTCCTGTTAGTGACCCACATTCAGTACATTTCTACAATGGCAGCTATTCTCAGAAATACATGGTCACTGGGGTCAGGTGCTCCACTCCTGTTAGTGATCCACACTCAGTACAATTCTACAATGACAGGTACTCTCAGTAATACATAGTCACTGGGGTCAGGTGCTCCACTCCTGTTAGTGATCCACACTCAGTACAATTCTACAATGACAGGTACTCTCAGTAATACATAGTCACTGGGGTCAGGTGCTCCACTCCGGTTAGTGATCCACACTCAGTACAATTCTACAATGGCAGCTATTCTCAGAAATACATAGTCACTGGGGTCAGGTGCTCCACTCCTGTTAGTGATCCACACTCAGTACAATTCTACAATGGCAGCTATTCTCAGAAATACATGGTCACTGGGGTCAGGTGCTCCACTCCTGTTAGTGATCCACACTCAGTACAATTCTACAATGACAGGTACTCTCAGTAATACATAGTCACTGGGGTCAGGTGCTCCACTCCTGTTAGTGATCCACACTCAGTACAATTCTACAATGGCAGCTATTCTCAGAAATACATGGTCACTGGGGTCAGGTGCTCCACTCCTGTTAGTGATCCACACTCAGTACAATTCTACAATGACAGGTACTCTCAGTAATACATAGTCACTGGGGTCAGGTGCTCCACTCCTGTTAGTGATCCACACTCAGTACAATTCTACAATGACAGGTACTCTCAGTAATACATAGTCACTGGGGTCAGGTGCTCCACTCCTGCTAGTGATCCACACTCAGTACAATTCTACAATGGCAGCTATTCTCAGAAATACATGGTCACTGGGGTCAGGTGCTCCACTCCTGTTAGTGATCCACACTCAGTACAATTCTACAATGACAGGTACTCTCAGTAATACATAGTCACTGGGGTCAGGTGCTCCACTCCTGTTAGTGATCCACACTCAGTACAATTCTACAATGACAGGTACTCTCAGTAATACATAGTCACTGGGGTCAGGTGCTCCACTCCGGTTAGTGATCCACACTCAGTACAATTCTACAATGGCAGCTATTCTCAGAAATACATAGTCACTGGGGTCAGGTGCTCCACTCCTGTTAGTGATCCACACTCAGTACAATTCTACAATGGCAGCTATTCTCAGAAATACATGGTCACTGGGGTCAGGTGCTCCACTCCTGTTAGTGATCCACACTCAGTACAATTCTACAATGACAGGTACTCTCAGTAATACATAGTCACTGGGGTCAGGTGCTCCACTCCTGTTAGTGATCCACACTCAGTACAATTCTACAATGGCAGCTATTCTCAGAAATACATGGTCACTGGGGTCAGGTGCTCCACTCCTGTTAGTGATCCACACTCAGTACAATTCTACAATGACAGGTACTCTCAGTAATACATAGTCACTGGGGTCAGGTGCTCCACTCCTGTTAGTGATCCACACTCAGTACAATTCTACAATGACAGGTACTCTCAGTAATACATAGTCACTGGGGTCAGGTGCTCCACTCCTGCTAGTGATCCACACTCAGTACAATTCTACAATGGCAGCTATTCTCAGAAATACATGGTCACTGGGGTCAGGTGCTCCACTCCTGTTAGTGATCCACACTCAGTACAATTCTACAATGACAGGTACTCTCAGTAATACATAGTCACTGGGGTCAGGTGCTCCACTCCTGTTAGTGATCCACACTCAATACAATTCTACAATGACAGGTACTCTCAGTAATACATAGTCACTGGGGTCAGGTGCTCTACTCCTGTTAGTGATCCACACTCAGTACAATTCTACAATGACAGGTACTCTCAGTAATACATAGTCACTGGGGTCAGGTGCTCCACTCCTGTTAGTGATCCACACTCAGTACAATTCTACAATGACAGGTACTCTCAGTAATACATAGTCACTGGGGTCAGGTGCTCCACTCCTGTTAGTGATCCACACTCAGTACAATTCTACAATGACAGGTACTCTCAGTAATACATAGTCACAGGGGTCAGGTGCTCCACTCCTGTTAGTGATCCACACTCAGTACAATTCTACAATGACAGGTACTCTCAGTAATACATAGTCACTGGGGTCAGGTGCTCCACTCCTGTTAGTCACCCACACTCAGTACAATTCTACAATGGCAGGTACTCTCAGTAATACATAGTCACAGGGGTCAGGTGCTCCACTCCGGTTAGTCACCCACACTCAATGCAATTCTACAGTGACAGATATTCGCAGTAATACATAGTCATTGTGATCAAGTGTTCCACCTCGGTTAGTGATGCACACTCAATACAATTCTGCAGTGACAAATGCTCCCATTAATACCTTCCCTCAGAAATGTGCTTGTGCTAATTTTTCTTTAATTCATTCATGGGATGTTGGCGACGCTGGCCAGGCCAGCATTTATTGCCCAACCCTAATTGCCCTTGAGAAGGTGGTGGTGAGCTGCCTTCTTGAACCGCTGCAGTCCATGTGGGGTAGGTACACCCACAGTGCTGTTAGGAAGGGAGTTCCAGGATTTTGACCCAGCGACAGTGAAGGAACGGCGATATAGTTCCAAGTCAGGATGGTGTGTGATGTGGAGGGGAACTTGCAGGTGGTGGTATTCCCATGTATTTGCTGCCCTTGTCCTTCTAGTTGGTTTAGTTCACGGGTTTGGAAGGTGCTGTCTAAGGAGCATTGGTGCATTGCTGCAGTGCATCTTGTAGATGGTACACACTGCTGCCATTGTGCGTCGGTGGTGGAGGGAGTGAATGTTTGTGGAAGGGGTGTCAATCAAGTGGGCTGCTTTGTCCTGGATGGTGTTGAGCTTCTTGAGTGTTGTTGGAGCTGCACCCATCCAGGCAAGTGGAGAGTATTCCATCACACTCCTGACTTGTGCCTTGTAGATGGTGGACAGGATTTGGGGAGTCAGGAGGTGAGTTACTCGCCTCAGGATTCCTAGCCTCTGACCTGCTTTTGTAGCAATGGTCTTTTTCAACTGTACACAATGTTTAGATAAAGACAATAACTTGATAATACAGCAAGACTGTAAGCTACAAACTGAGGGGTAATTTCAGTTAAGGTTATGTAATCAATCTGCAGACATAATTCAAGATATTTGACTTAATGAAATGATTTCACTGATCGGGTGTCTGCATAACAAGTCGACAAATGTGTCACGTCATCAGTCACAAACGAAATCTAGAGACCAGCTCACACACAGATTTACACAGCCTCAGTGGGTATAGTGACAGTGACAGTGACAGATACTCACAGTAATACATAGTCATTGCGATCAGATGTTCCACCTCGGGTTAGTGACGCACACTCAACACAATTCTGCAGATGCTCCCAGGAATACCTTCCCTCAGAAATGTGCTTGTGCTAAATGGTCTTTTTCAACCGGTACACAATGTTTAGGTCAAGACAATAACTTGATAATACAGCAAGACTGTAAGATACAAGCCGAGGTTTAATTTCAGTTCAGTTATGTAATCAATCTGCAGACATAATTCAAGATATCTGACTTAATGAAATGATTTCGCTGATCGGGTGTCTGCATAACAAGTCGACAAATGTGGAACATTATCAGTCACAAACCAAATCTAGATATCAGCTCACACACAGATTTACACAGCCTCAGTGGGTATAGTTACTTACCAGGAGCACCAATAATAGCAAGGATAATAAAGTATATTTTCTGGATACTGTTAATTGGTTGATGCATTTTCTGTGTGAACTGACTTGTCAGCTATGTGCTGCACACAATTTATCTGTATTAAACTCTGAAACGGTACAGTCCCAGAGCTTTAAATTTATACTTTTCAGGAACTCCACGGGGATATTGAGGTTGCAACTTGCATCATATGAATCTGTATATATGCAAATTTTAGATTTTAAACAAATAGATTACGACAGATGAGCTAAGTCCCTGTTGTGATGAAATATATATAGCACTGAGATTGAATTCGAACAATCCAAAGATTGGAGGGTTTAGATCACATTAATTAACTCATTATAATTAGAAGCTTTATTCTCTCAATAATTGTGATGTTCATTGAACACCATCAGACACATCTGTATTTCTCATATTGATTCAGTGGTGACTTTCACTCTGCTGTGCCCATTCAGTAATTCAATTCCGAATGTTAGTGAGCTGTCACAGGGTTGTTATACTATATTCTGGGATGTGGCTGCTCACTTTAACTGTGAAAAATCAGTTAAATAATTAAAGGAAATGGTGCCTAGATATCCTCAACTGATACAGTCCAGCAAACTCATACAGATTCTCAACTTCATACAGCCATTCAAACAACTACAGCCTCTCAAACAAATACAGTCCCTCAAACTAATAGAGCCTCACGAAATAATACTGATCCTCAAACAAACACAGCCCCTCAAACAAATACAGCCCCTCAAACAAATACAGCCTCTCAAACAAATACAGCCCCTCAAACAAATACAGTCCCTCAAACAAATACAGCCCCTCAAACAAATACAGCCTCTCAAACAACTACAGCCTCTCAAACAAATACAGTCCCTCAAACAAATACAGCCTCTCAAACAACTACAGCCTCTCAAACAAATACAGCCCCTCAAACAAATACAGCCTCTCAAACAAATACAGCCCCTCAAACAAATACAGACCCTCAAACAAATACAGCCTCTCAAACAAATACAGCCTCTCAAACAACTACAGCCTCTCAAACAAATACAGCCTCTCAAACAAATACAGCCTCTCAAACAAATACAGCCTCTCAAACAAATACAGCCACTCAATCAAATTCAGCCCCTCAAACAAATACAGCCTGTCAAACAACTACAGCCTGTCAAACAACTACAGCCTGTCAAACAACTACAGCCTCTCAAACAAATACAGTCCCTCAAACAAATACAGTCCCTCAAACAAATACAGCCTCTCAAACAAATACAGCCTCTCAAACAACTACAGCCTCTCAAACAAATACAGCCTCTCAAACAACTACAGCCTCTCAAACAAATACAGCCTCTCAAACAAATACAGCCACTCAAACAAATACAGCCCCTCAAACAAATACAGCCTGTCAAACAACTACAGCCTCTCAAACAAATACAGTCCCTCAAACTAATAGAGCCTCATGAAATAATACTGATCCTCAAACAAATACAGCCCCTCAAACAAATACAGCCTCTCAAACAAATACAACCGCTCAAACAAATACAGCCTCTCAAACAAATAAAGCCCCTCAAACAAATACAGCCTCTCAAACAAATACAGCCCCTCAAACAAATACAGCCCCTCAAACAAATACAGCCTCTCAAACAAATACAGCCACTCAAACAAATACAGTCCCTCAAACAAATACAGCCTGTCAAACAACTACAGCCTCTCAAACAAATACAGTCCCTCAAACAAATACAGCCTCTCAAACAAATACAGCCTCTCAAACAACTACAGCCTCTCAAACAAATACAGCCTCTCAAACAACTACAGCCTCTCAAACAAATACAGCCTCTCAAACAAATACAGCCTCTCAAACAAATACAGCCCCTCAAACAAATACAGCCTGTCAAACAACTACAGCCTCTCAAACAAATACAGCCCCTCAAACAAATACAGCCCCTCAAACAAATACAGTCCCATAAACTAATAGAGCCCCAACAAATAATACAGATCCTCAAACAAATACAGCCCCTCAAACAAATACAGCCCCTCAAACAAATACAGCCTCTCAAACAAATACAGTCCCTCAAACTAAGAGAGCCTCTCAAACAAATACAGCCCCTCAAACAAATACAGCCCCTCAAACAAATACAGCCCCTCAAACAAATACAGCCTCTCAAACAAATACAGCCCCTCAAACAAATACAGTCCCTCAAACAAATACAGCCCCTCAAACAAATACAGACACTCAAACAAATACAGCCCCTCAAACAAATAAAGTCCCTCAAACAAATACAGCCTCTCAAACAAATACAGCCCCTCAAACAAATACAGACCCTCAAACAAATACAGCCTCTCAAACAAATACAGCCTCTCAAACAAATACAGCCTCTCAAACAACTACAGCCTCTCAAACAACTACAGCCTCTCAAACAAATACAGCCTCTCAAACAACTACAGCCTCTCAAACAAATACAGCCTCTCAAACAAATACAGCCACTCAAACAAATACAGCCCCTCAAACAAATACAGCCTGTCAAACAACTACAGCCTCTCAAACAAATACAGTCCCTCAAACAAATACAGCCTCTCAAACAAATACAGCCTCTCAAACAACTACAGCCTCTCAAACAAATACAGCCTCTCAAACAACTACAGCCTCTCAAACAACTACAGCCTCTCAAACAAATACAGCCACTCAAACAAATACAGCCCCTCAAACAAATACAGCCTGTCAAACAACTACAGCCTCTCAAACAAATACAGTCCCTCAAACTAATAGAGCCTCATGAAATAATACTGATCCTCAAACAAATACAGCCCCTCAAACAAATACAGCCTCTCAAACAAATACAACCGCTCAAACAAATACAGCCTCTCAAACAAATACAGCCTCTCAAACAAATACAGCCCCTCAAACAAATACAGCCTCTCAAAGAAATACAGCCCCTCAAACAAATACAGCCCCTCAAACAAATACAGCCTCTCAAACAAATACAGCCACTCAAACAAATACAGCCCCTCAAACAAATACAGCCCGTCAAACAACTACAGCCTCTCAAACAAATACAGCCTCTCAAACAACTACAGCCTCTCAAACAAATACAGCCTCTCAAACAAATACAGCCTCTCAAACAAATACAGCCACTCAAACAAATACAGCCCGTCAAACAAATACAGCCTGTCAAACAACTACAGCCTCTCAAACAAATACAGTCCCTCAAACTAATAGAGCCTCACGAAATAATACTGATCCTCAAACAAATACAGCCCCTCAAACAAATACAGCCTCTCAAACAAATACAACCGCTCAAACAAATACAGCCCCTCAAACAAATACAGCCTCTCAAACAAATACAACCGCTCAAACAAATACAGCCTCTCAAACAAATACAGCCCCTCAAACAAATACAGCCTCTCAAACAAATACAGCCCCTCAAACAAATACAGCCCCTCAAACAAATACAGCCCCTCAAACAAATACAGCCCCTCAAACAAATACAGCCCCTCAAACAAATACAGCATCTCAAACAAATACAGCCACTCAAACAAATACAGCCCCTCAAACAAATACAGCCTGTCAAACAACTACAGCCTCTCAAACAAATACAGTCCCTCAAACAAATACAGCCTCTCAAACAAATACAGCCTCTCAAACAACTACAGCCTCTCAAACAAATACAGCCTGTCAAACAACTACAGCCTCTCAAACAAATACAGCCTCTCAAACAAATACAGCCTGTCAAACAACTACAGCCTCTCAAACAAATACAGTCCCTCAAACTAATAGAGCCTCACGAAATAATACTGATCCTCAAACAAATACAGCCCCTCAAACAAATACAGCCTCTCAAACAAATACAACCGCTCAAACAAATACAGCCTCTCAAACAAATACAGCCCCTCAAACAAATACAGCCTCTCAAACAAATACAGCCCCTCAAACAAATACAGCCTCTCAAACAAATACAGCCCCTCAAACAAATACAGCCTCTCAAACAAATACAGCCCCTCAAACAAATACAGTCCCTCAAACAAACACAGCCCCTCAAACAAATACAGCCTCTCAAACAAATACAGCCCCTCAAACAAATAAAGTCCCTCAAACAAATACAGCCTCTCAAACAAATACAGCCTCTCAAACAAATACAACCGCTCAAACAAATACAGCCTCTCAAACAAATACAGTCCCACAAACAAATACAGCCTCTCAAACAAATACAGTCCCTCAAACTAATAGAGCCCCACCAAATAATGCAGCCTCTCAAACAAATACAGCCTCTCAAACAAATACAGCCGCACAAACAAATACAGTCCCTCAAACAAATACAGCCCCTCAAACAAATACTGTCCCTCAAACAAATACAGCCCCTCAAACAAGTACTGTCCCTCAAACAAATACAGCCTCTCAAACAAATACAGCCTTTCAAACAAATACAGCCTCTCAAACAAATATAGCCTTTCAAACAAATACAGATCCTCAAACAAATACAGTCCCTCAAACAAATACAGCCCCTCAAACAAATACTGTCCCTCAAACAAATACAGCCTATCAAACAAATACAGCCTTTCAAACAAATACAGCCTCTCAAACAAATACGGCCCCTCAAACAAATACAGCCTCTCAAACAAATACAGCCTCTCAAACAAATACTGTGCCTCAAACAAATACAGCCTTTCAAACAAATACAGCCTTTCAAACAAATACAGCCTCTCAAACAAATACAGCCTCTCAAACAAATACAGCCTCTCAAACAAATACAGCCCCTCAAACAAATACAGCCTCTCAAACAAATACAGCCCCTCAAACAAGTACAGCCTTTCAAACAAATACAGCCTTTCAAACAAATACAGCCTCTCAAACAACTACAGCCTCTCAAACAAATACAGCCTCTCAAACAACGACAGCCTCTCAAACAAATACAGCCCCTCAAACAAATACAGCCCCTCAAACAAATACAGCCCCTCAAACAAATACAGCCCCTCAAACAAATACAGCCTGTCAAACAACTACAGCCTCTCAAACAAATACAGTCCATCAAACTAATAGAGCCTCACGAAATAATACTGATCCTCAAACAAATACAGCCCCTCAAACAAATACAGCCTCTCAAACTAATACAGATCCTCGAACAAATACAGCCCCTCAAACAAATACAGATCCTCAAACAAATACAGCCTCTCGAACAAATACAGCCCCTCAAACAAATACAGCCCCTCAAACAAATACAGTCCCATAAACTAATAGAGCCCCAACAAATAATACAGATCCTCAAACAAATACAGCCTCTCAAACAAATACAGCCCCTCAAACAAAAACAGCCTCTCAAACTAATAGAGCCCCACCAAATAATACAGCCTCTCAAACAAATACCGGCTCTCAAACAAATACAGATCCTCAAACAAATACAGCCTCTCAAACAAATAAAGTCCTACAAACTAATAGAGCCCCAACAAATAATACAGATCCTCAAACAAATACAGCCTCTCAAACAAATACAGCCTCTCAAACAAATACAGTCCTACAAACTAATAGAGCCCCAACAAATAATACAGATCCTCAAACAAATACAGCCCCTCAAACAAATACGGCCTCTCAAACAAACACAGCCTCTCAAACAAATACAGCCCCTCAAACAAATACAGCCTTTCAAACAAATACAGTCCCTCAAACAAATACAGCCCCTCAAACAAATACAGTCCCTCAAATTAATAGAGCCCCAACAAATAATACAGATCCTCAAACAAATACAGCCCCTCAAACAAATACAGCCCCTCAAACAAATACAGCCTCTCAAACAAATACAGTCCCTCAAATTAATAGAGCCCCAACAAATAATACAGATCCTCAAACAAATACAGCCCCTCAAACAAATACAGCCCCTCAAACAAATACAGCCCCTCAAACAAATACAGCCTCTCAAACAAATACAGTCCCTCAAACTAAGAGAGCCTCTCAAACAAATACAGCCCCTCAAATTAATAGAGCCCCAACAAATAATACAGATCCTCAAACAAATACAGCCCCTCAAACAAATACAGCCTCTCAAACAAATACAGCTCCTCAAACAAATACAGCCTCTCAAACAAATACAGCTCCTCAAACAAATACAGCCCCTCAAACAAATACAGCCTCTCAAACAAATACAGCTCCTCAAACAAAGACAGCCTCTCAAACAAATACAACCCCTCAAACAAATACAGCCCCTCAAACAAATACAGCCTCTCAAACAAATACAGCTCCTCAAACAAATACAGCCTCTCAAACAAATACAACCCCTCAAACAAATACAGCCTCTCAAACAAATACAACCCCTCAAACAAATACAGATCCTCAAACAAATACAGCCCCTCAAATAAATACAGCCCCTCAAACAAATACAGCCCCTCAAACAAATACAGCCCCTCAAACAAATACAGCCCCTCAAACAAATACAGTCCCTCAAACAAATACAGCCTCAACAAATAATACAGATCCTCAAGCAAATACAGCCCCTCAAACAAATACAGCCCCTCAAACAAATACAGCCCCTCAAACAAATACAGCCTCTCAAACAAATACAGACTCTCAAACAAATACAGCCCCTCAAACAAGTACAGTCCCTCAAACTAATAGACACTCTCAAACAAATACAGCCTCTCAAACAAATACAACCCCTCAAACAAATACAGATCCTCAAACAAATACAGCCCCTCAAATAAATACAGCCCCTCAAACAAATACAGCCCCTCAAACAAATACAGCCCCTCAAACAAATACAGTTCCTCAAACTAACAGAGCCTCAACAAATAATACAGATCCTCAAGCAAATACAGCCCCTCAAACAAATACAGCCCCTCAAACAAATACAGCCTCTCAAACAAATACAGACTCTCAAACAAATACAGCCCCTCAAACAAGTACAGTCCCTCAAACTAATAGACACTCTCAAACAAATACAGACTCTCAAACAAATACAGCCCCTCAAACAAATACAGCTCCTCAAACAAATACAGACTCTCAAATAAATACAGTCCCTCAAACAAATACAGCTCCTCAAACAAATACAGATCATCAAACAAATACAGCCCTTCAAACAAATACAGTCCCTCAAACAAATACAGCCTTTCAAACAGATACAGCCCCTCAAACAGATACAGCCCCTCAAACAAATACAGCCTCTCAAACAAATACAGCCCCTCAAACAAATACAGCCCCTCAAACAAATACAGCCCCTCAAACAAATACAGCCCCTCAAACAACTACAGCCTCTCAAACAAATACAGTCCCTCAAACAAATACAGCCTCTCAAACAACAACAGCCTCTCAAACAAATACAGCCCCTCAAACAAATACAGCCCCTCAAACAAATACAGCCTCTCAAACAAATACAGCCTCTCAAACAAATACAGCCTCTCAAACAACTACAGCCTCTCAAACAAATACAGCCCCTCAAACAAATACAGCCCCTCAAACAAATACAGTCCCTCAAACTAATAGAGCCTCACGAAATACTACTGATCCTCAAACAAATACAGCCCCTCAAACAAATACAGCCTCTCAAACAAATACAGCCTCTCAAACAAATACAACCGCTCAAACAAATACAGCCTCTCAAACAAATACAGCCCCTCAAACAAATACAGCCTCTCAAACAAATACAGCCCCTCAAACAAATACAGCCTCTCAAACAAATAGAGCCCCTCAAACAAATACAGCCTCTCAAACAAATACAGTCCCACAAACAAATACAGCCCCTCAAACAAATACAGCCTCTCAAACAAATACAGCCCCTCAAACAAATACAGTCCCTCAAACAAATACAGCCTCTCAAACAAATACAGCCTCTTAAACAAATACAGCCCCTCAAACAAATACAGCCTCTCAAACAAATACAGCCTCTCAAACAAATACAGCCCCCCAAACAAATACAGCCTCTCAAACAAATACAGCCCCTCAAACAAATACTGTCCCTCAAACAAATACAGCCTCTCAAACAAATACAGTCCCTCAAACTAATAGAGCCCCACCAAATAATACAGCCTCTCAAACAAATACAGCATCTCAAACAAATACAGCCCCTCAAACAAATACAGCCCCTCAAACAAATAATGTCCCTCAAACAAATACAGTCCCTCAAACAAATACAGCCCCTCAAACAAATACTGTCCCTCAAACAAATAGAGCCCCTCAAACAAATACTGTCCCTCAAACAAATACAGCCTCTCAAACAGATACAGCCTTTCAAACAAATACAGCCTCTCAGACAAATACAGCCTTTCAAACAAATACAGATCCTCAAACAAATACAGTCCCTCAAACAAATACAGCCCCTCAAACAAATACTGTCCCTCAAACAAATACAGCCCCTCAAACAAATACTGTCCCTCAAACAAATACAGCCTCTCAAGCAAATACAGCCTTTCAAACAAATACAGCCTTTCAAACAAATACAGCCCCTCAAACAAATACTGCCCTTCAAACAAATACAGCCTCTCAAACAAATACAGCCCCTCAAACAAATACAGCCTCTCAAACAAATAAAGCCTCTCAAACAAATAAAGGCCCTCAAACAAATACAGCCTCTCAAACAAATACAGCCCCTCAAACAAATACCGTCCCTCAAACAAATACAGCCTCTCAAACAAATACAGCCTTTCAAACAAATACAGCCTCTCAAACAAATACAGCCTCTCAAACAAATACAGCCCCTCAAACAAATACTGCCTCTCAAACAAATACAGCCCCTCAATCAAATACAGCCTTTCAAACAAATACTGTCCCTCAAACAAATACAGCCTCTCAAACAAATACAGCCTCTCAAACAAATACAGCCTTTCAAACTAATACAGCCCCTCAAACAAATACAGCCTCTCAAACAAATACAGCCTTTCAAACAAATACAGCCCCTCAAACAAATACAGCCCCTCAAGCAAATACAGCCTCTCAAACAAATGCAGCCTTTCAAACAAATACAGCCTCTCAAACAAATACAGCCTCTCAAACAAATACAGCCTTTCAAACAAATACAGCCCCTCAAACAAATACAGCCCCTCAAACAAATACAGCCTCTCAAACAAATACAGCCCCTCAAACAAATACAGCCTCTCAAACAAATACAGCCCCTCAAACAAATACAGCCTTTCAAACAAATACAGCCCCTCAAACAAATACAGCCCCTCAAACAAATACAGCCCCTCAAACAAATACAGCCTCTCAAACAAATACAGCCTCTCAAACAAATGCAGCCTTTCAAACAAATACAGCCCCTCAAACAAATACAGCCCCTCAAACAAATACAGATCCTCAAACAAATACAGCCCCTCAAACAAATACAGCCTCTCAAACAAATACATCCCCTCAAACAAATACGGCCCCTCAAACAAATACAGCCTCTCAAACTAATAGAGCCCCACCAAATAATACAGATCCTCAAACAAATACAGCCTATCAAACAAATACAGCCCCTCAAACAAATACAGCCTCTCAAACAAATACAGCCTCTCAAACAAATACAGCCCCTCAAACAAATACAGTCTCTCAAACGAATACAGCCCCTCAAACAAATACAGCCTCTCAAACAAATACAGATCCTCAAACAAATACAGCCCCTCAAACAAATACAGCCCCTCAAACAAATACAGCCTCTCAAACAAATACAGCCTCTCAAACAAATACAGCCCCTCAAACAAATACAGCCTCTCAAACAAATACAGCCCCTCAAACAAATACAGCCTCTCAAACAAATACAGTCCCTCAAACAAATACAGCCCCTCAAACAAATACAGCCTCTCAAACAAATACAGCCCCTCAAACAAATACAGTCCCTCAAACAAATACAGTCCCTCAAACAAATACAGCCTCTCAAACAAATACAGCCTCTTAAACAAATACAGCCCCTCAAACAAATACAGCCTCTCAAACAAATACAGCCTCTCAAACAAATACAGCCTCTCAAACAAATACAGCCTCTCAAACAAAAACAGCCTCTCAAACAAATACAGCCTCTCAAACAAATACAGCCCCCCAAACAAATACAGCCTCTCAAACAAATACAGCCCCTCAAACAAATACTGTCCCTCAAACAAATACAGCCTCTCAAACAAATACAGTCCCTCAAACTAATAGAGCCCCACCAAATAATACAGCCTCTCAGACAAATACAGCCTCTCAAACAAATACAGCCCCTCAAACAAATACAGCCCCTCAAACAAATACTGTCCCTCAAACAAATACAGCCCCTCAAACAAATACAGCCCCTCAAACAAATACTGTCCCTCAAACAAATAGAGCCCCTCAAACAAATACTGTCCCTCAAACAAATACAGCCTCTCAAACAGATACAGCCTTTCAAACAAATACAGCCTCTCAGACAAATACAGCCTTTCAAACAAATACAGATCCTCAAACAAATACAGTTCCTCAAACAAATACAGCCCCTCAAACAAATACTGTCCCTCAAACAAATACAGCCCCTCAAACAAATACTGTCCCTCAAACAAATACAGCCTCTCAAGCAAATACAGCCTTTCAAACAAATACAGCCTTTCAAACAAATACAGCCTCTCAAACAAATTCAGCCTCTCAAACAAATACAGCCTCTCAAACAAATACAGCTCCTCAAACAAATACAGCTCCTCAAACAAATACAGCCTCTCAAACAAATACAGCCCCTCAAACAAATACAGCTCCTCAAACAAATACAGCCTCTCAAACAAATACAGCCCCTCAAACAAATACAGTCCCTCAAACAAATACAGCCTCTCAAACAAATACAGCTCCTCAAACAAATACAACTCCTCAAACAAATACAGCCTCTCAAACAAATACAGCCCCTCAAACAAATACAGCTCCTCAAACAAATACAGCCTCTCAAACAAATACAGCCCCTCAAACAAATACAGTCCCTCAAACTAATAGACCCTCTCAAACAAATACAGACTCTCAAACAAATACAGCCCCTCAAACAAATACAGCTCCTCAAACAAATACAGCTCCTCAAACAAATACAGACTCTCAAATAAATACAGTCCCTCAAATACAGCTCCTCAAACAAATACAGCCCCTGAAACAAATACCGTCCCTCAAACAAATACAGCCTCTCAAACAAATACAGCCTTTCAAACAAATACAGCCTTTCAAACAAATACAGCCTCTCAAACAAATACAGCCTCTCAAACAAATACAGCCCCTCAAACAAATACAGCCCCTCAAACAAATACAGCCTCTCAAACAAATACAGCCCCTCAAACAAATACAGCCTTTCAAACAAATACTGTCCCTCAAACAAATACAGCCTCTCAAACAAATACAGCCTCTCAAACAAATACAGCCTTTCAAACTAATACAGCCCCTCAAACAAATACAGCCTCTCAAACAAATACAGCCCCTCAAGCAAATACAGCCTCTCAAACAAATGCAGCCTTTCAAACAAATACAGCCTCTCAAACAAATACAGCCTCTCAAACAAATACAGCCTCTCAAACAAATACAGCCTTTCAAACAAATACAGCCCCTCAAACAAATACAGCCCCTCAAACAAATACAGCCTCTCAAACAAATACAGCCCCTCAAACAAATACAGCCTCTCAAACAAATACAGCCCCTCAAACAAATACAGCCTTTCAAACAAATACAGCCCCTCAAACAAATACAGCCCCTCAAACAAATACAGCCTCTCATACAAATACAGCCTCTCAAACAAATACAGCCTTTCAAACAAATACAGCCCCTCAAACAAATACAGCCCCTCAAACAAATACAGATCCTCAAACAAATACAGCCCCTCAAACAAATACAGCCTCTCAAACAAATACATCCCCTCAAACAAATACAGCCCCTCAAACAAATACAGCCTCTCAAACTAATAGAGCCCCACCAAATAATACAGATCCTCAAACAAATACAGCCTCTCAAACAAATACAGCCCCTCAAACAAATACAGCCCCTCAAACAAATACAGCCTCTCAAACAAATACAGCCTCTCAAACAAATACAGCCCCTCAAACAAATACAGCATCTCAAACAAATACAGCCCCTCAAACAAATACAGCCCCTCAAACAAATACAGCCCCTCAAAGAAATATGGATCCTCAAACAAATACAGCCTCTCAAAGAAATACAGCCTCTCTAACTAATGGAGCCCCACCAAATAATACAGCCTCTCAAACAAATACAGATCCTCAAACAAATACAGCCCCTCAAACAAATACAGATCCTCAAACAAATACAGATCCTCAAACAAATACAGCCCCTCAAACAAATACAGATCCTCAAACAAATACAGCCTCCGCTGTATACAAATACAGCACCGCAGCCTCACAGCTCCAGGGACCCGGGTTCGATTCCGGGTACTGCCTGTGTGGAGTTTGCAAGTTCTCCCTGTGTCTGCGTGGGTTTTCTCCGGGTGCTCCGGTTTCCTCCCACAAGCCAAAAGACTTGCAGGTTGATAGGTAAATTGGCCATTATAAATTGTCACTAGTATAGGTAGGTGGTAGGGAAATATAGGGACAGGTGGGGATGTCTGGTAGGAATATGGGATTAGTGTAGGATTAGTATAAATGGGTGGTTGCTGTTCGGCACAGACTCGGTGGGCCGAAGGGCCTGTTTCAGTGCTGTATCTCTAATCAAACAAATACAGCCTCTCAAACAAATACAGATCCTCAAACAAATACAGCCCCTCAAACAAATACAGATCCTCAAACAAATACAGATCCTCAAACAAATACAGATCCTCAAACAAATACAGCCCCTCAAACAAATACAGATCCTCAAACAAATACAGCCTCTCAAACAAATACAGCCCCTCAAACAAATACAGCCCCTCAAACAAATACAGTCCCACAAACTAATAGAGCCCCAACAAATAATACAGATCCTCAAACAAATACAGCCTCTCAAACAAATACAGCCTCTCAAACAAATACAGTCCCACAAACTAATAGAGCCCCAACAAATAATACAGATCCTCAAACAAATACAGCCCCTCAAACAAATACAGCCTCTCAAACAAATACAGCCTCTCAAACAAATACAGCCCCTCAAACAAATACAGCCCCTCAAACAAATACAGCCTCTCAAACAAATACAGCCCCTCAAACAAATACAGCCCCTCAAACAAATACAGCCTCTCAATCAAATACAGTCCCTCAAATTAATAGAGCCCCAACAAATAATACAGATCCTCAAACAAATACAGCCCCTCAAACAAATACAGCCCCTCAAACAAATAGAGCCTCTCAAACAAATACAGTCCCTCAAACTAATAGAGCCTCTCAAACAAATACAGCCCCTCAAACAAATACAGCCCCTCAAACAAATACAGCCTCTCAATCAAATACAGTCCCTCAAATTAATAGAGCCCCAACAAATAATACAGATCCTCAAACAAATACAGCCCCTCAAACAAATTCAGCCTCTCAAACAAATACAGCCTCTCAAACAAATACAGCTCCTCAAACAAATACAGCCTCTCAAACAAATACAGCCCCTCAAACAAATACAGCTCATCAAACAAATACAGCCTCTCAAACAAATACAGCCCCTCAAACAAATACAGTCCCTCAAACTAATAGACCCTCTCAAACAAATACAGACTCTCAAACAAATACAGCCCCTCAAACAAATACAGCTCCTCAAACAAATACAGACTCTCAAATAAATACAGTCCCTCAAATACAGCTCCTCAAACAAATACAGCCCCTGAAACAAATACAGATCCTCAAACAAATACAGCCCCTCAAACAAATACAGCCCCTCAAACAAATACAGCCTCTCAAACAAATACAGACACTCAAATAAATACAGTCCCTCAAACAAATACAGATCCTCAAGCAAATACAGCCCCTCAAACAAATACAGCCCCTGAAACAAATATAGCCCCTCAAACAAATACAGCCTCTCAAACAAATACAGACTCTCAAATAAATACAGTCCCTCAAACAAATACAGATCCTCAAACAAATACAGCCCCTCAAACAAATACAGATCCTCAAACAAATACAGATCCTCAAACAAATACAGACCCTCAAACAAATACAGCCTCTCAAACAAATACAGCCCCTCAAACAAATACAGCCACTCAAACAAATACAGACTCTCAAATAAATACAGTCCCTCAAACAAATACAGATCCTCAAGCAAATACAGACCCTCAAACAAATACAGCCCCTCAAACAAATACAGTCTCTCAAACAAATACAGACTCTCAAATAAATACAGTCCCTCAAACAAATACAGCTCCTCAAACAAATACAGATCCTCAAACAAATACAGCCCCTCAAACAAATACAGCCCCTCAAACAAATACAGCCTCTCAAACAAATACAGACTCTCAAATAAATACAGTCCCTCAAACAAATACAGATCCTCAAGCAAATACAGCCCCTCAAACAAATACAGCCCCTCAAACAAATACAGCCCCTCAAACAAATACAGCCTCTCAAACAAATACAGACTCTCAAATAAATACAGTCCCTCAAACAAATACAGATCCTCAAACAAGTACAGCCCCTCAAACAAATACAGCCCCTCAAACAAATACAGATCCTCAAACAAATACAGATCCTCAAACAAATACAGCCTCTCAAACAAATACAGCCCCTCAAACAAATACAGCTCCTCAAACAAATACAGATCCTCAAACAAATACAGATCCTCAAACAAATACAGCCCCTCAAACAAATACAGCCTCTCAAACAAATACAGACTCTCAAACAAATACAGCCCCTCAAACAAGTCCAGTCCCTCAAACTAATAGACCCTCTCAAACAAATACAGACTCTCAAACAAATACAGCCCCTCAAACAAATACAGCTCCTCAAACAAATACAGACTCTCAAATAAATACAGTCCCTCAAACAAATGCAGCTCCTCAAACAAATACAGCCCCTCAAACAAATACAGACTCTCAAACAAATACAGTCCCTCAAACAAATACAGCTCCTCAAACAAATACAGCCCCTCAAACAAATACAGATCATCAAACAAATACAGCCCTTCAGACAAATACAGTCCCTCAAACAAATACAGCCTTTCAAACAAATACAGCCCCTCAAACAAATACAGCCTCTCAAACAAATACAGCCTCTCAAACAAATACAGCCTCTCAAACAAATACAGCCTTTCATACAAATACAGCCCCTCAAACAAATACAGCCCCTCAAACAACTACAGCCTCTCAAACAAATACAGTCCCTCAAACAAATACAGCCTCTCAAACAACAACAGCTTCTCAAACAAATACAGCCCCTCAAACAAATACAGCCCCTCAAACAAATACAGCCTCTCAAACAAATACAGCCCCTCAAACAAATACAGCCCCTCAAACAAATACAGCCTCTCAAACAACTACAGCCTCTCAAACAAATACAGCCTCTCAAACAACTACAGCCTCTCAAACAAATACAGCCCCTCAAACAAATACAGTCCCTCAAACTAATAGAGCCTCACGAAATACTACTGATCCTCAAACAAATACAGCCCCTCAAACAAATACAGCCTCTCAAACAAATACAGCCTCTCAAACAAATACAACCGCTCAAACAAATACAGCCTCTCAAACAAATACAGCCCCTCAAACAAATACAGCCTCTCAAACAAATACAGCCCCTCAAACAAATACAGCCCATCAAACAAATACAGCCCCTCAAACAAATACAGCCTCTCAAACAAATACAGTCCCTCAAACAAATACATCCCCTCAAACAAATACTGTCCCTCAAACAAATACAGCCTCTCAAACAAATACAACCCCTCAAACAAATACAGCCCCTCAAACAAATACAGTCCCTCAAACAAATACATCCCCTCAAACAAATACTGTCCCTCAAACAAATACAGCCTCTCAAACAAATACAGCCCCTCAAACAAATACAGCTTCTCAGACAAATACAGCCCCTCAAACAAATACAGCCTCTCAAACAAATACAGCCTCTCAAACAAAAACAGCCTCTCAAACAAATACAGCCTCTCAAACAAATACAGCCCCTCAAACAAATACTGTCCCTCAAACAAATAGAGCCTCTCAAATAAATACAGTCCCTCAAACTAATAGAGCCCCACCAAATAATACAGCCTCTCAAACAAATACAGCCTCTCAAACAAATACAGCCCCTCAAACAAATACTGTCCCTCAAACAAATACAGTCCCTCAAACAAATACAGCCCCTCAAACAAATACTGCCCTTCAAACAAATACTGTCCCTCAAACAAATACTGTCCCTCAAACAAATACAGCTCCTCAAGCAAATACAGCCTCTCAAACAAATACAGCCTTTCAAACAAATACAGCCTCTCAAACAAATACAGCCTCTCAAACAAATACAGCCCCTCAAACAAATACAGCCCCTCAAACAAATACAGCCTCTCAAACAAATACAGCCCCTCAAACAAATACAGCCTTTCAAACAAATACTGTCCCTCAAACGAATACAGCCTCTCAAACAAATACAGCCTCTCAAACAAATACAGCCTTTCAAACTAATACAGCCCCTCAAACAAATACAGCCTCTCAAACAAATACAACCTTTCAAACAAATACAGCCCCTCAAACAAATACAGACCCTCAAGCAAATACAGCCTCTCAAACAAATGCAGCCTTTCAAACAAATACAGCCTCTCAAACAAATACAGCCTCTCAAACAAATACAGCCTTTCAAACAAATACAGCCCCTCAAACAAATACAGCCCCTCAAACAAATACAGCCCCTCAAACAAATACAGCCTCTCAAACAAATACAGCCCCTCAAACAAATACAGCCTCTCAAACAAATACAGCCCCTCAAACAAATACAGCCTTTCAAACAAATACAGCCCCTCAAACAAATACAGCCCCTCAAACAAATACAGCCTTTCAAACAAATACAGCCTCTCAAACAAATACAGCCTTTCAAACAAATACAGCCCCTCAAACAAATACAGCCCCTCAAACAAATACAGATCCTCAAACAAATACAGCCCCTCAAACAAATACAGCCTCTCAAATAAATACATCCCCTCAAACAAATACGGCCCCTCAAACAAATACAGACTCTCAAACTAATAGAGCCCCACCAAATAATACAGATCCTCAAACAAATACAGCCTCTCAAACGAATACAGCCCCTCAAACAAATACAGCCCCTCAAACAAATATAGATCCTCAAACAAATACAGCCTCTCAAACAAATACAGCCTCTCAAACTAATGGAGCCCCACCAAATAATACAGCCTCTCAAACAAATACAGATCCTCAAACAAATACAGCCCCTCAAACAAATACAGATCCTCAAACAAATACAGATCATCAAACAAATACAGATCCTCAAACAAATACAGATCCTCAAACAAATACAGATCCTCAAACAAATACAGCCCATCAAACAAATACAGATCCTCAAACAAATACAGCCTCTCAAACAAATACAGCCCCTCAAACAAATACAGTCCCACAAACTAATAGAGCCCCAACAAATAATACAGATCCTCAAAAAAATACAGCCTCTCAAACAAATACAGCCTCTCAAACAAATACAGTCCCACAAACTAATAGAGCCCCAACAAATAATACAGCCCCTCAAACAAATACAGCCCCTCAAACAAATACAGCCTCTCAAACAAATACAGCCCCTCAAACAAATACAGCCTCTCAAACAAATACAGCCCCTCAAACAAATACAGCTTCTCAGACAAATACAGCCCCTCAAACAAATACAGCCTCTCAAACAAATACAGCCTCTCAAACAAAAACAGCCTCTCAAACAAATACAGCCTCTCAAACAAATACAGCCCCTCAAACAAATACTGTCCCTCAAACAAATAGAGCCTCTCAAATAAATACAGTCCCTCAAACTAATAGAGCCCCACCAAATAATACAGCCTCTCAAACAAATACAGCCTCTCAAACAAATACAGCCCCTCAAACAAATACTGTCCCTCAAACAAATACAGTCCCTCAAACAAATACAGCCCCTCAAACAAATACTGCCCTTCAAACAAATACTGTCCCTCAAACAAATACTGTCCCTCAAACAAATACAGCTCCTCAAGCAAATACAGCCTCTCAAACAAATACAGCCTTTCAAACAAATACAGCCTCTCAAACAAATACAGCCTCTCAAACAAATACAGCCCCTCAAACAAATACAGCCCCTCAAACAAATACAGCCTCTCAAACAAATACAGCCCCTCAAACAAATACAGCCTTTCAAACAAATACTGTCCCTCAAACGAATACAGCCTCTCAAACAAATACAGCCTCTCAAACAAATACAGCCTTTCAAACTAATACAGCCCCTCAAACAAATACAGCCTCTCAAACAAATACAACCTTTCAAACAAATACAGCCCCTCAAACAAATACAGACCCTCAAGCAAATACAGCCTCTCAAACAAATGCAGCCTTTCAAACAAATACAGCCTCTCAAACAAATACAGCCTCTCAAACAAATACAGCCTTTCAAACAAATACAGCCCCTCAAACAAATACAGCCCCTCAAACAAATACAGCCCCTCAAACAAATACAGCCTCTCAAACAAATACAGCCCCTCAAACAAATACAGCCTCTCAAACAAATACAGCCCCTCAAACAAATACAGCCTTTCAAACAAATACAGCCCCTCAAACAAATACAGCCCCTCAAACAAATACAGCCTTTCAAACAAATACAGCCTCTCAAACAAATACAGCCTTTCAAACAAATACAGCCCCTCAAACAAATACAGCCCCTCAAACAAATACAGATCCTCAAACAAATACAGCCCCTCAAACAAATACAGCCTCTCAAATAAATACATCCCCTCAAACAAATACGGCCCCTCAAACAAATACAGACTCTCAAACTAATAGAGCCCCACCAAATAATACAGATCCTCAAACAAATACAGCCTCTCAAACGAATACAGCCCCTCAAACAAATACAGCCCCTCAAACAAATATAGATCCTCAAACAAATACAGCCTCTCAAACAAATACAGCCTCTCAAACTAATGGAGCCCCACCAAATAATACAGCCTCTCAAACAAATACAGATCCTCAAACAAATACAGCCCCTCAAACAAATACAGATCCTCAAACAAATACAGATCATCAAACAAATACAGATCCTCAAACAAATACAGATCCTCAAACAAATACAGCCCATCAAACAAATACAGATCCTCAAACAAATACAGCCTCTCAAACAAATACAGCCCCTCAAACAAATACAGTCCCACAAACTAATAGAGCCCCAACAAATAATACAGATCCTCAAAAAAATACAGCCTCTCAAACAAATACAGCCTCTCAAACAAATACAGTCCCACAAACTAATAGAGCCCCAACAAATAATACAGCCCCTCAAACAAATACAGCCCCTCAAACAAATACAGCCTCTCAAACAAATACAGCCCCTCAAACAAATACAGCCTCTCAAACAAATACAGCCTCTCAAACGAATACAGCCTCTCAAACAAATACAGACTCTCAAATAAATACAGTCCCTCAAACAAATACAGCTCCTCAAACAAATACAGCCCCTCAAACAAATACAGATCATCAAACAAATACAGCCCTTCAAACAAATACAGTCCCTCAAACAAATACAACCTTTCAAACAAATACAGCCCCTCAAACAGATACAGCCCCTCAAACAAATACAGCCTCTCAAACAAATACAGCCTCTCAAACAAATACAGCCTCTCAAACAAATACAGCCTTTCAAACAAATACAGCCCCTCAAACAAATACAGACCCTCAAACAACTACAGCCTCTCAAACAAATACAGTCCCTCAAACAAATACAGCCTCTCAAACAACAACAGCCTCTCAAACAAATACAGCCCCTCAAACAAATACAGCCCCTCAAACAAATGCAGCCTCTCAAACAAATACAGCCTCTCAAACAACTACAGCCTCTCAAACAAATACAGCCTCTCAAACAACTACAGCCTCTCAAACAACTACAGCCTCTCAAACAACTACAGCCTCTCAAACAAATACAGCCCCTCAAACAAATACAGCCTCTCAAACAAATACAGTCCCTCAAACTAATAGAGCCTCACGAAATACTACTGATCCTCAAACAAATACAGCCCCTCAAACAAATACAGCCTCTCAAACAAATACAGGCTCTCAAACAAATACAGGCTCTCAAACAAATACAGGCTCTCAAACAAATACAGGCTCTCAAACAAATACAGCCTCTCAAACAAATACAGCCCCTCAAACAAATACAGCCTCTCAAACAAATACAGCCTCTCAAACAAATACAGCCTCTCAAACAAATACAGCCTCTCAAACAAATACAACCGCTCAAACAAATACAGCCTCTCAAACAAATACAGCCCCTCAAACAAATACAGCCCCTCAAACAAATACTGTCCCTCAAACAAATACTGTCCCTCAAACAAATACAGCCTCTCAAACAAATACAGCCCCTCAAACAAATACAGCTTCTCAAACAAATACAGCCCCTCAAACAAATACAGCCTCTCAAACAAATACAGCCTCTCAAACAAATACAGCCTCTCAAACAAATACAGCCTCTCAAACAAAAACAGCCTCTCAAACAAAAACAGCCTCTCAAACAAATACAGCCTCTCAAACAAATACAGCCTCTCAAACAAATACAGCCCCCCAAACAAATACAGCCTCTCAAACAAATACAGCCCCTCAAACAAATACTGTCCCTCAAACAAATACAGCCTCTCAAACAAATACAGTCCCTCAAACTAATAGAGCCCCACCAAATAATACAGCCTCTCAAACAAATACAGCCTCTCAAACAAATACAGCCCCTCAAACAAATACTGTCCCTCAAACAAATAAAGTCCCTCAAACAAATACAGCCCCTCAAACAAATACTGCCCCTCAAACAAATACTGTCCCTCTAACAAATACTGTCCCTCAAACAAATACAGCCCCTCAAGCAAATACAGCCTCTCAAACAAATACAGCCTTTCAAACAAATACAGCCTCTCAAACAAATACAGCCTCTCAAACAAATACAGCCTCTCAAACAAATACAGCCTCTCAAACAAATACTGCCCCTCAAACAAATACAGCCTCTCAAACAAATACAGCCCCTCAAACAAATACAGCCTTTCAAACAAATACTGTCCCTCAAACAAATACAGCCTCTCAAACAAATACAGCCTTTCAAACTAATACAGCCCCTCAAACAAATACAGCCTCTCAAACAAATACAGCCTTTCAAACAAATACAGCCCCTCAAACAAATACAGACCCTCAAGCAAATACAGCCTCTCAAACAAATGCAGCCTCTCAAACAAATACAGCCTCTCAAACAAATACAGCCTCTCAAACAAATACAGCCTTTCAAACAAATACAGCCCCTCAAACAAATACAGCCCCTCAAACAAATACAGCCCCTCAAACAAATACAGCCTCTCAAACAAATACAGCCCCTCAAACAAATACAGCCTCTCAAACAAATACAGCCCCTCAAACAAATACAGCCTTTCAAACAAATACAGCCCCTCAAACAAATACAGCCCCTCAAACAAATACAGCCTTTCAAACAAATACAGCCTCTCAAACAAATACAGCCTTTCAAACAAATACAGCCCCTCAAACAAATACAGCCCCTCAAACAAATACAGATCCTCAAACAAATACAGCCCCTCAAACAAATACAGCCCCTCAAACAAATACAGCCTCTCAAATAAATACATCCCCTCAAACAAATACGGCCCCTCAAACAAATACAGCCTCTCAAACTAATAGAGCCCCACCAAATAATACAGATCCTCAAACAAATACAGCCTCTCAAACGAATACAGCCCCTCAAACAAATACAGCCCCTCAAACAAATATAGATCCTCAAACAAATACAGCCTCTCAAACAAATACAGCCTCTCAAACAAATACAGCCTCTCAAACAAATACAGCCTCTCAAACAAATACAGCCTCTCAAACAAATACAGCCTCTCAAACAAATACAGCCTCTCAAACAAATACAGCCTCTCAAACTAATGGAGCCCCACCAAATAATACAGCCTCTCAAACAAATACAGATCCTCAAACAAATACAGCCCCTCAAACAAATACAGATCCTCAAACAAATACAGATCATCAAACAAATACAGATCCTCAAACAAATACAGATCCTCAAACAAATACAGCCCATCAAACAAATACAGATCCTCAAACAAATACAGCCTCTCAAACAAATACAGCCCCTCAAACAAATACAGTCCCACAAACTAATAGAGCCCCAACAAATAATACAGATCCTCAAAAAAATACAGCCTCTCAAACAAATACAGCCTCTCAAACAAATACAGTCCCACAAACTAATAGAGCCCCAACAAATAATACAGATCCTCAAACAAATACAGCCCCTCAAACAAATACAGCCCCTCAAACAAATACAGCCTCTCAAACAAATACAGCCCCTCAAACAAATACAGCCTCTCAAACAAATACAGCCTCTCAAACGAATACAGCCTCTCAAACGAATACAGCCTCTCAAACAAATACAGACTCTCAAATAAATACAGTCCCTCAAACAAATACAGCTCCTCAAACAAATACAGCCCCTCAAACAAATACAGCCCCTCAAACAAATACAGATCATCAAACAAATACAGCCCTTCAAACAAATACAGTCCCTCAAACAAATACAGCCTTTCAAACAAATACAGCCCCTCAAACAGATACAGCCCCTCAAACAAATACAGCCTCTCAAACAAATACAGCCTCTCAAACAAATACAGCCTCTCAAACAAATACAGCCTTTCAAACAAATACAGCCCCTCAAACAAATACAGACCCTCAAACAACTACAGACCCTCAAACAACTACAGCCTCTCAAACAAATACAGTCCCTCAAACAAATACAGTCCCTCAAACAAATACAGCCTCTCAAACAACAACAGCCTCTCAAACAACAACAGCCTCTCAAACAAATACAGCCCCTCAAACAAATACAGCCCCTCAAACAAATGCAGCCTCTCAAACAAATACAGCCTCTCAAACAACTACAGCCTCTCAAACAAATACAGCCTCTCGAACAACTACAGCCTCTCAAACAAATACAGCCCCTCAAACAAATGCAGCCTCTCAAACAAATACAGTCCCTCAAACTAATAGAGCCTCACGAAATACTACTGATCCTCAAACAAATACAGCCCCTCAAACAAATACAGGCTCTCAAACAAATACAGCCTCTCAAACAAATACAGCCCCTCAAACAAATACAGCCTCTCAAACAAATACAGCCCCTCAAACAAATACAGCCTCTCAAACAAATACAGCCCCTCAAACAAATACAGCCCCTCAAACAAATACAGCCTCTCAAACAAATACAGTCCCTCAAACAAATACAGCCCCTCAAACAAATACAGCCTCTCAAACAAATACAGCCTCTCAAACAAATACAGCCCCTCAAACAAATACAGTCCCTCAAACAAATACAGCCTCTCAAACAAATACAGCCTCTCAAACAAAAACAGCCTCTCAAAACAAATACAGCCTCTCAAACAAATACAGCCCCCCAAACAAATACAGCCTCTCAAACAAATACAGCCCCTCAAACAAATACTGTCCCTCAAACAAATACAGCCTCTCAAACAAATACAGTCTCTCAAACAAATACAGACCCTCAAACAAATACAGCCCCTCAAACAAATACAGCCCCTCAAACAAATACAGCCCCTCAAACAAATACTGCCCCTCAAACAAATACTGCCCCTCAAACAAATACAGTCCCTCAAACAAATACAGTCCCTCAAACAAATACTGTCCCTCAAACAAATAGAGCCCCTCAAACAAATACTGTCCCTCAAACAAACACAGCCTCTCAAACAGATACAGCCTTTCAAACAAATACAGCCTCTCAGACAAATACAGCCTTTCAAACAAATACAGATCCTCAAACAAATACAGTCCCTCAAACAAATACAGCCCCTCAAACAAATACTGTCCCTCAAACAAATACAGCCCCTCAAACAAATACAGCCTCTCAAGCAAATACAGCCTTTCAAACAAATACAGCCTTTCAAACAAATACAGCCCCTCAAACAAATACTGCCCCTCAAACAAATACAGCCTCTCAAACAAATACAGCCTCTCAAACAAATACAGCCCCTCAAACAAATACAGCCTCTCAAACAAATAAAGCCTCTCAAACAAATAAAGCCTCTCAAACAAATAAAGGCCCTCAAACAAATACAGCCTCTCAAACAAATACAGCCCCTCAAACAAATACCGTCCCTCAAACAAATACAGCCTCTCAAACAAATACAGCCTTTCAAACAAATACAGCCTCTCAAACAAATACAGCCTCTCAAACAAATACAGCCCCTCAAACAAATACAGCCCCTCAAACAAATACAGCCTCTCAAACAAATACAGCCCCTCAAACAAATACATCCTTTCAAACAAATACTGTCCCTCAAACAAATACAGCCTCTCAAACAAATACAGCCTCTCAAACAAATACAGCCTCTCAAACAAATACAGCCTTTCAAACTAATACAGCCCCTCAAACAAATACAGCCTCTCAAACAAATACAGCCTTTCAAACAAATACAGCCCCTCAAACAAATACAGCCCCTCAAGCAAATGCAGCCTCTCAAACAAATACAGCCTCTCAAACAAATACAGCCTTTCAAACAAATACAGCCCCTCAAACAAATACAGCCCCTCAAACAAATACAGCCTCTCAAACAAATACAGCCCCTCAAACAAATACAGCCTCTCAAACAAATGCAGCCCCTCAAACAAATACAGCCTTTCAAACAAATACAGCCCCTCAAACAAATACAGCCCCTCAAACAAATACAGCCTCTCAAACAAATACAGCCTCTCAAACAAATACAGCCTTTCAAACATATACAGCCCCTCAAACAAATACAGCCCCTCAAACAAATACAGATACTCAAACAAATACAGCCCCTCAAACAAATACAGCCTCTCAAACAAATACATCCCCTCAAACAAATACGGCCCCTCAAACAAATACAGCCTCTCAAACTAATAGAGCCCCACCAAATAATACAGATCCTCAAACAAATACAGCCTCTCAAACAAATACAGCCCCTCAAACAAATACAGCCTCTCAAACAAATACAGCCTCTCAAACAAATACAGCCTCTCAAACAAATACAGCCCCTCAAACAAATACAGCCCCTCAAACAAATACTGTCCCTCAAACAAATACAGTCCCTCAAACAAATACAGTCCCTCAAACAAATAGAGCCCCTCAAACAAATACTGTCCCTCAAACAAATACTGTCCCTCAAACAAATACAGCCTCTCAAACAGATACAGCCTTTCAAACAAATACAGCCTCTCAGACAAATACAGCCTTTCAAACAAATACAGATCCTCAATCAAATACAGTCCCTCAAACAAATACAGCCCCTCAAACAAATACTGTCCCTCAAACAAATACAGCCCCTCAAACAAATACAGCCTCTCAAGCAAATACAGCCTTTCAAACAAATACAGCCTTTCAAACAAATACAGCCCCTCAAACAAATACTGCCCTTCAAACAAATACAGCCTCTCAAACAAATACAGCCTCTCAAACAAATACAGCCCCTCAAACAAATACAGCCTCTCAAACAAATAAAGCCTCTCAAACAAATAAAGGCCCTCAAACAAATACAGCCTCTCAAACAAATACAGCCCCACAAACAAATACCGTCCCTCAAACAAATACAGCCTCTCAAACAAATACAGCCTTTCAAACAAATACAGCCTCTCAAACAAATACAGCCTCTCAAACAAATACAGCCCCTCAAACAAATACAGCCTCTCAAACAAATACAGCTCCTCAAACAAATACAGCCTTTCAAACAAATACTGTCCCTCAAACAAATACAGCCTCTCAAACAAATACAGCCTCTCAAACAAATACAGCCTTTCAAACTAATACAGCCCCTCAAACAAATACAGCCTCTCAAACAAATACAGCCTTTCAAACAAATACAGCCCCTCAAACAAATACAGCCCCTCAAGCAAATACAGCCTCTCAAACAAATACAGCCTCTCAAACAAATACAGCCTTTCAAACAAATACAGCCCCTCAAACAAATACAGCCCCTCAAACAAATACAGCCTCTCAAACAAATACAGCCTCTCAAACAAATACAGCCTCTCAAACAAATACAGCCCCTCAAACAAATACAGCCTCTCAAACAAATGCAGCCCCTCAAACAAATACAGCCTTTCAAACAAATACAGCCCCTCAAACAAATACAGCCCCTCAAACAAATACAGCCTCTCAAACAAATACAGCCTCTCAAACAAATACAGCCTTTCAAACAAATACAGCCCCTCAAACAAATACAGCCCCTCAAACAAATACAGCCCCTCAAACAAATACAGATACTCAAACAAATACAGCCCCTCAAACAAATACAGCCCCTCAAACAAATACAGGCTCTCAAACAAATACAGCCTTTCAAACAAATACAGCCTTTCAAACAAATACAGCCCCTCAAACAAATACTGCCCTTCAAACAAATACAGCCTCTCAAACAAATACAGCCTCTCAAACAAATACAGCCCCTCAAACAAATACAGCCTCTCAAACAAATAAAGCCTCTCAAACAAATAAAGGCCCTCAAACAAATACAGCCTCTCAAACAAATACAACCCCTCAAACAAATACCGTCCCTCAAACAAATACAGCCTCTCAAACAAATACAGCCTTTCAAACAAATACAGCCTCTCAAACAAATACAGCCTCTCAAACAAATACAGCCCCTCAAACAAATACAGCCTCTCAAACAAATACAGTCCCTCAAACAAATACAGCCCCTCAAACAAATACAGCCTTTCAAACAAATACTGTCCCTCAAACAAATACAGCCTCTCAAACAAATACAGCCTCTCAAACAAATACAGCCTTTCAAACTAATACAGCCCCTCAAACAAATACAGCCTCTCAAACAAATACAGCCTTTCAAACAAATACAGCCCCTCAAACAAATACAGCCCCTCAAGCAAATACAGCCTCTCAAACAAATACAGCCTCTCAAACAAATACAGCCTTTCAAACTGATACAGCACCTCAAACAAATACAGCCCCTCAAACAAATACAGCCTCTCAAACAAATACAGCCCCTCAAACAAATACAGCCTCTCAAACAAATGCAGCCCCTCAAACAAATACAGCCTTTCAAACAAATACAGCCCCTCAAACAAATACAGCCCCTCAAACAAATACAGCCTCTCAAACAAATACAGCCTCTCAAACAAATACAGCCTTTCAAACAAATACAGCCCCTCAAACAAATACAGCCCCTCAAACAAATACAGATACTCAAACAAATACAGCCCCTCAAACAAATACAGCCTCTCAAACAAATACATCCCCTCAAACAAATACGGCCCCTCAAACAAATACAGCCTCTCAAACTAATAGAGCCCCACCAAATAATACAGATCCTCAAACAAATACAGCCTCTCAAACAAATACAGCCCCTCAAACAAATACAGCCTCTCAAACAAATACAGCCTCTCAAACAAATACAGCCTCTCAAACAAATACAGCCTCTCAAACAAATACAGCCCCTCAAACAAATATAGATCCTCAAACAAATACAGCCTCTCAAACAAATACAGCCTCTCAAACTAATGGAGCCCCACCAAATAATACAGCCTCTCAAACAAATACAGATCCTCAAACAAATACAGATCCTCAAACAAATACAGATCCTCAAACAAATACAGATCCTCAAACAAATACAGATCCTCAAACAAATACAGCCCCTCAAACAAATACAGATCCTCAAACAAATACAGATCCTCAAACAAATACAGCCTCTCAAACAAATACAGCCTCTCAAACAAATACAGCCTCTCAAACAAATACAGATCCTCAAACAAATACAGCCCCTCAAACAAATACAGATCCTCAAACAAATACAGATCCTCAAACAAATACAGATCCTCAAACAAATACAGATCCTCAAACAAATACAGCCCATCAAACAAATACAGATCCTCAAACAAATACAGCCTCTCAAACAAATACAGCCCCTCAAACAAATACAGCCCCTCAAACAAATACAGCACCTCAAACAAATAGAGTCCCACAAACTAATAGAGCCCCAACAAATAATACAGATCCTCAAACAAATACAGCCTCTCAAACAAATACAGCCTCTCAAACAAATACAGTCCCACAAACTAATAGAGCCCCAACAAATAATACAGATCCTCAAACAAATACAGCCCCTCAAACAAATACAGCCTCTCAAACAAATACAGCCTCTCAAACAAATACAGCCCCTCAAACAAATACAGCCTCTCAAACAAATACAGCCTCTCAAACGAATACAGCCCCTCAAACAAATACAGCCCCTCAAACAAATATAGATCCTCAAACAAATACAGCCTCTCAAACAAATACAGCCTCTCAAACTAATGGAGCCCCACCAAATAATACAGCCTCTCAAACAAATACAGATCCTCAAACAAATACAGATCCTCAAACAAATACAGATCCTCAAACAAATACAGACCTCAAACAAATACAGCCCCTCAAACAAATACAGATCCTCAAACAAATACAGCCTCTCAAACAAATACAGCCCCTCAAACAAATACAGATCCTCAAACAAATACAGCCCCTCAAACAAATACAGATCCTCAAACAAATACAGATCCTCAAACAAATACAGATCCTCAAACAAATACAGTCCCACAAACTAATAGAGCCCCAACAAATAATACAGATCCTCAAACAAATACAGCCTCTCAAACAAATACAGCCTCTCAAACAAATACAGTCCCACAAACTAATAGAGCCCCAACAAATAATACAGATCCTCAAACAAATACAGCCCCTCAAACAAATACAGCCTCTCAAACAAATACAGCCTCTCAAACAAATACAGCCTCTCAAACAAATACATCCCCTCAAACAAATACAGCCCCTCAAACAAATACAGCCCCTCAAACAAATACAGCCTCTCAATCAAATACAGTCCCTCAAATTAATAGAGCCCCAACAAATAATACAGATCCTCAAACAAATACAGCCCCTCAAACAAATACAGCCCCTCAAACAAATAGAGCCTCTCAAACAAATACAGTCCCTCAAACTAATAGAGCCTCTCAAACAAATACAGTCCCTCAAATTAATAGAGCCCCAACAAATAATACAGATCCTCAAACAAATACAGCCCCTCAAACAAATACAGCCTCTCAAACAAATACAGCTCCTCAAACAAATACAGCCTCTCAAACAAATACAGCCCCTCAAACAAATACAGTCCCTCAAACTAATAGACCCTCTCAAACAAATACAGACTCTCAAACAAATACAGCCCCTCAAACAAATACAGCTCATCAAACAAATACAGACTCTCAAATAAATACAGTCCCTCAAATACAGCTCCTCAAACAAATACAGCCCCTCAAACAAATACAGATCCTCAAACAAATACAGCCCCTCAAACAAATACAGCCCCTCAAACAAAGACAGCCTCTCAAACAAAGACAGACACTCAAATAAATACAGTCCCTCAAACAAATACAGATCCTCAAGCAAATACAGCCCCTCAAACAAATACAGCCCCTCAAACAAATACAGCCCCTCAAACAAATACCGTCCCTCAAAGAAATACAGCCTCTCAAACAAATACAGCCTTTCAAACAAATACAGCCTTTCAAACAAATACAGCCTCTCAAACAAATACAGCCTCTCAAACAAATACAGCCCCTCAAACAAATACAGCCTCTCAAACAAATACAGCCCCTCAAACAAATACAGCCTTTCAAACAAATACTGTCCCTCAAACAAATACAGCCTCTCAAACAAATACAGCCTCTCAAACAAATACAGCCTTTCAAAATAATACAGCCCCTCAAACAAATACAGCCTCTCAAACAAATACAGCCCCTCAAGCAAATACAGCCTCTCAAACAAATGCAGCCTTTCAAACAAATACAGCCTCTCAAACAAATACAGCCTCTCAAACAAATACAGCCTTTCAAACAAATACAGCCTTTCAAACAAATACAGCCCCTCAAACAAATACAGCCCCTCAAACAAATACAGCCTCTCAAACAAATACAGCCCCTCAAACAAATACAGCCTCTCAAACAAATACAGCCCCTCAAACAAATACAGCCTTTCAAACAAATACAGCCCCTCAAACAAATACAGCCCCTCAAACAAATACAGCCTCTCAAGCAAATACAGCCTCTCAAACAAATACAGCCTTTCAAACAAATACAGCCCCTCAAACAAATACAGCCCCTCAAACAAATACAGATCCTCAAACAAATACAGCCCCTCAAACAAATACAGCCTCTCAAACAAATACATCCCTTCAAACAAATACAGCCCCTCAAACAAATACAGCCTCTCAAACTAATAGAGCCCCACCAAATAATACAGATCCTCAAACAAATACAGCCTCTCAAACAAATACAGCCCCTCAAACAAATACAGCCTCTCAAACAAATACAGCCTCTCAAACAAATACAGCCCCTCAAACAAATACAGCCTCTCAAACAAATACAGCCCCTCAAACAAATACAGCCCCTCAAACAAATATAGATCCTCAAACAAATACAACCTCTCAAACAAATACAGCCTCTCAAACTAATGGAGCCCCACCAAATAATACAGCCTCTCAAACAAATACAGATCCTCAAACAAATACAGCCCCTCAAACAAATACAGATCCTCAAACAAATACAGATCCTCAAACAAATACAGATCCTCAAACAAATACAGCCCCTCAAACAAATACAGATCCTCAAACAAATACAGCTTCTCAAACAAATACAGCCTCTCAAACAAATACAGATCCTCAAACAAATACAGCCCCTCAAACAAACACAGATCCTCAAACAAATACAGATCCTCAAACAAATACAGATCCTCAAACAAATACAGCCCATCAAACAAATACAGATCCTCAAACAAATACAGTCCCACAAACTAATAGAGCCCCAACAAATAATACAGATCCTCAAACAAATACAGCCTCTCAAACAAATACAGCCTCTCAAACAAATACAGTCCCACAAACTAATAGAGCCCCAACAAATAATACAGATCCTCAAACAAATACAGCCCCTCAAACAAATACAGCCTCTCAAACAAATACAGCCTCTCAAACAAATAAAGCCCCTCAAACAAATACAGCCTCTCAAACAAATACAGCCCCTCAAACAAATACAGCCCCTCAAACAAATACAGCCTCTCAATCAAATACAGTCCCTCAAATTAATAGAGCCCCAACAAATAATACAGATCCTCAAACAAATACAGCCCCTCAAACAAATACAGCCCCTCAAACAAATAGAGCCTCTCAAACAAATACAGTCCCTCAAACTAATAGAGCCTCTCAAACAAATACAGTCCCTCAAATTAATAGAGCCCCAACAAATAATACAGATCCTCAAACAAATACAGCCCCTCAAACAAATTCAGCCTCTCAAACAAAAACAGCTCCTCAAACAAATACAGCCTCTCAAACAAATACAGCCCCTCAAACAAATACAGTCCCTCAAACAAATAGACCCTCTCAAACAAATACAGTCCCTCAAACAAATACAGCCCCTCAAACAAATTCAGCCTCTCAAACAAATACAGCTCCTCAAACAAATACAGCTCCTCAAACAAATACAGCCTCTCAAACAAATACAGCCCCTCAAACAAATACAGTCCCTCAAACTAATAGTCCCTCTCAAACAAATACAGACTCTCAAACAAATACAGCCCCTCAAACAAATACAGCTCCTCAAACAAATACAGACTCTCAAATAAATACAGTCCCTCAAATACAGCTCCTCAAACAAGTACAGCCCCTCAAACAACTACAGATCCTCAAACAAATACAGCCCCTCAAACAAATACAGCCCCTCAAACAAATACAGCCTCTCAAACAAATACAGACACTCAAATAAATACAGTCCCTCAAACAAATACAGATCCTCAAGCAAATACAGCCCCTCAAACAAATACAGCCCCTCAAACAAATATAGCCCCTCAAACAAATACAGCCTCTCAAACAAATACAGACTCTCAAATAAATACAGATCCTCAAACAAATACAGATCCTCAAACAAATACAGATCCTCAAACAAATACAGATCCTCAAACAAATACAGATCCTCAAACAAATACAGATCCTCAAACAAATACAGCCTCTCAAACAAATACAGCCCCTCAAACAAATACAGCCTCTCAAACAAATACAGACTCTCAAATAAATACAGTCCCTCAAACAAATACAGATCCTCAAGCAAATACAGCCCCTCAAACAAATACAGCCCCTCAAACAAATACAGCCCCTCAAACAAATACAGCCTCTCAAACAAATACAGACTCTCAAATAAATACAGTCCCTCAAACAAATACAGCTCCTCAAACAAATACAGATCCTCAAACAAATACAGCCCCTCAAACAAATACAGCCCCTCAAACAAATACAGCCTCTCAAACAAATACAGACTCTCAAATAAATACAGTCCCTCAAACAAATACAGATCCTCAAGCAAATACAGCCCCTCAAACAAATACAGCCCCTCAAACAAATACAGCCCCTCAAACAAATACAGCCTCTCAAACAAATACAGACTCTCAAACAAATACAGTCCCTCAAACAAATACAGATCCTCAAACAAATACAGCCCCTCAAACAAATACAGATCCTCAAACAAATACAGATCCTCAAACAAATACAGATCCTCAAACAAATACAGATCCTCAAACAAATACAGCCTCTCAAACAAATACAGCCCCTCAAACAAATACAGCTCCTCAAACAAATACAGATCCTCAAACAAATACAGATCCTCAAACAAATACAGATCCTCAAACAAATACAGCCTCTCAAACAAATACAGACTCTCAAACAAATACAGCCCCTCAAACAAGTACAGTCCCTCAAACTAATAGACCCTCTCAAACAAATACAGCCCCTCAAACAAATACAGCTCCTCAAACAAATACAGATCCTCAAACAAATACAGATCCTCAAACAAATACAGATCCTCAAACAAATACAGCCTCTCAAACAAATACAGACTCTCAAACAAATACAGCCCCTCAAACAAGTACAGTCCCTCAAACTAATAGACCCTCTCAAACAAATACAGACTCTCAAACAAATACAGCCCCTCAAACAAATACAGCTCCTCAAACAAATACAGACTCTCAAATAAATACAGTCCCTCAAACAAATACAGCTCCTCAAACAAATACAGCCCCTCAAACAAATACAGACTCTCAAACAAATACAGTCCCTCAAACAAATACAGCTCCTCAAACAAATACAGCCCCTCAAACAAATACAGATCATCAAACAAATACAGCCTTTCAGACAAATACAGTCCCTCAAACAAATACAGCCTTTCAAACAAATACAGCCCCTCAAACAAATACAGCCCCTCAAACAAATACAGCCCCTCAAACAAATACAGCCTCTCAAACAAATACAGCCTCTCAAACAAATACAGCCTTTCAAACAAATACAGCCCCTCAAACAAATACAGCCCCTCAAACAACTACCGCCTCTCAAACAAATACAGTCCCTCAAACAAATACAGCCTCTCAAACAACAACAGCCTCTCAAACAAATACAGCCCCTCAAACAAATACAGCCTCTCAAACAAATACAGCCCCTCAAACAAATACAGCCCCTCAAACAAATACAGCCTCTCAAACAAATACAGCCTCTCAAACAACTACAGCCTCTCAAACAAATACAGCCTCTCAAACAACTACAGCCTCTCAAACAAATACAGCCCCTCAAACAAATACAGCCTCTCAAACAAATACAGCCTCTCAAACAAATACAGCCTCTCAAACAAATACAGCCCCTCAAACAAATACAGCCTCTCAAACAAATGCAGCCCCTCAAACAAATACAGCCTTTCAAACAAATACAGCCCCTCAAACAAATACAGCCCCTCAAACAAATACAGCCTCTCAAACAAATACAGCCTCTCAAACAAATACAGCCTTTCAAACAAATACAGCCCCTCAAACAAATACAGCCCCTCAAACAAATACAGCCCCTCAAACAAATACAGATACTCAAACAAATACAGCCCCTCAAACAAATACAGCCCCTCAAACAAATACAGGCTCTCAAACAAATACAGCCTTTCAAACAAATACAGCCTTTCAAACAAATACAGCCCCTCAAACAAATACTGCCCTTCAAACAAATACAGCCTCTCAAACAAATACAGCCTCTCAAACAAATACAGCCCCTCAAACAAATACAGCCTCTCAAACAAATAAAGCCTCTCAAACAAATAAAGGCCCTCAAACAAATACAGCCTCTCAAACAAATACAACCCCTCAAACAAATACCGTCCCTCAAACAAATACAGCCTCTCAAACAAATACAGCCTTTCAAACAAATACAGCCTCTCAAACAAATACAGCCTCTCAAACAAATACAGCCCCTCAAACAAATACAGCCTCTCAAACAAATACAGCCCCTCAAACAAATACAGCCCCTCAAACAAATACAGCCTTTCAAACAAATACTGTCCCTCAAACAAATACAGCCTCTCAAACAAATACAGCCTCTCAAACAAATACAGCCTTTCAAACTAATACAGCCCCTCAAACAAATACAGCCTCTCAAACAAATACAGCCTTTCAAACAAATACAGCCCCTCAAACAAATACAGCCCCTCAAGCAAATACAGCCTCTCAAACAAATACAGCCTCTCAAACAAATACAGCCTTTCAAACTGATACAGCCCCTCAAACAAATACAGCCCCTCAAACAAATACAGCCTCTCAAACAAATACGGCCCCTCAAACAAATACAGCCTCTCAAACAAATGCAGCCCCTCAAACAAATACAGCTTTTTAAACAAATACAGCCTTTCAAACAAATACAGCCCCTCAAACAAATACAGCCCCTCAAACAAATACAGATACTCAAACAAATACAGCCCCTCAAACAAATACAGCCTCTCAAACAAATACATCCCCTCAAACAAATACGGCCCCTCAAACAAATACAGCCTCTCAAACTAATAGAGCCCCACCAAATAATACAGATCCTCAAACAAATACAGCCTCTCAAACAAATACAGCCCCTCAAACAAATACAGTCTCTCAAACAAATACAGCCTCTCAAACAAATACAGCCTCTCAAACAAATACAGCCCCTCAAACGAATACAGCCTCTCAAACGAATACAGCCCCTCAAACAAATACAGCCCCTCAAACAAATATAGATCCTCAAACAAATACAGCCTCTCAAACAAATACAGCCTCTCAAACTAATGGAGCCCCACCAAATAATACAGATCCTCAAACAAATACAGATCCTCAAACAAATACAGATCCTCAAACAAATACAGATCCTCAAACAAATACAGATCCTCAAACAAATACAGCCCCTCAAACAAATACAGATCCTCAAACAAATACAGATCCTCAAACAAATACAGCCTCTCAAACAAATACAGCCTCTCAAACAAATACAGCCTCTCAAACAAATACAGATCCTCAAACAAATACAGCCCCTCAAACAAATACAGATCCTCAAACAAATACAGATCCTCAAACAAATACAGATCCTCAAACAAATACAGATCCTCAAACAAATACAGCCCATCAAACAAATACAGATCCTCAAACAAATACAGCCTCTCAAACAAATACAGCCCCTCAAACAAATACAGCCCCTCAAACAAATACAGCACCTCAAACAAATAGAGTCCCACAAACTAATAGAGCCCCAACAAATAATACAGATCCTCAAACAAATACAGCCTCTCAAACAAATACAGCCTCTCAAACAAATACAGTCCCACAAACTAATAGAGCCCCAACAAATAATACAGATCCTCAAACAAATACAGCCCCTCAAACAAATACAGCCTCTCAAACAAATACAGCCTCTCAAACAAATACAGCCCCTCAAACAAATACAGCCTCTCAAACAAATACAGCCTCTCAAACGAATACAGCCCCTCAAACAAATACAGCCCCTCAAACAAATATAGATCCTCAAACAAATACAGCCTCTCAAACAAATACAGCCTCTCAAACTAATGGAGCCCCACCAAATAATACAGCCTCTCAAACAAATACAGATCCTCAAACAAATACAGATCCTCAAACAAATACAGATCCTCAAACAAATACAGACCTCAAACAAATACAGCCCCTCAAACAAATACAGATCCTCAAACAAATACAGCCTCTCAAACAAATACAGCCCCTCAAACAAATACAGATCCTCAAACAAATACAGCCCCTCAAACAAATACAGATCCTCAAACAAATACAGATCCTCAAACAAATACAGATCCTCAAACAAATACAGTCCCACAAACTAATAGAGCCCCAACAAATAATACAGATCCTCAAACAAATACAGCCTCTCAAACAAATACAGCCTCTCAAACAAATACAGTCCCACAAACTAATAGAGCCCCAACAAATAATACAGATCCTCAAACAAATACAGCCCCTCAAACAAATACAGCCTCTCAAACAAATACAGCCTCTCAAACAAATACAGCCTCTCAAACAAATACATCCCCTCAAACAAATACAGCCCCTCAAACAAATACAGCCCCTCAAACAAATACAGCCTCTCAATCAAATACAGTCCCTCAAATTAATAGAGCCCCAACAAATAATACAGATCCTCAAACAAATACAGCCCCTCAAACAAATACAGCCCCTCAAACAAATAGAGCCTCTCAAACAAATACAGTCCCTCAAACTAATAGAGCCTCTCAAACAAATACAGTCCCTCAAATTAATAGAGCCCCAACAAATAATACAGATCCTCAAACAAATACAGCCCCTCAAACAAATACAGCCTCTCAAACAAATACAGCTCCTCAAACAAATACAGCCTCTCAAACAAATACAGCCCCTCAAACAAATACAGTCCCTCAAACTAATAGACCCTCTCAAACAAATACAGACTCTCAAACAAATACAGCCCCTCAAACAAATACAGCTCATCAAACAAATACAGACTCTCAAATAAATACAGTCCCTCAAATACAGCTCCTCAAACAAATACAGCCCCTCAAACAAATACAGATCCTCAAACAAATACAGCCCCTCAAACAAATACAGCCCCTCAAACAAAGACAGCCTCTCAAACAAAGACAGACACTCAAATAAATACAGTCCCTCAAACAAATACAGATCCTCAAGCAAATACAGCCCCTCAAACAAATACAGCCCCTCAAACAAATACAGCCCCTCAAACAAATACCGTCCCTCAAAGAAATACAGCCTCTCAAACAAATACAGCCTTTCAAACAAATACAGCCTTTCAAACAAATACAGCCTCTCAAACAAATACAGCCTCTCAAACAAATACAGCCCCTCAAACAAATACAGCCTCTCAAACAAATACAGCCCCTCAAACAAATACAGCCTTTCAAACAAATACTGTCCCTCAAACAAATACAGCCTCTCAAACAAATACAGCCTCTCAAACAAATACAGCCTTTCAAAATAATACAGCCCCTCAAACAAATACAGCCTCTCAAACAAATACAGCCCCTCAAGCAAATACAGCCTCTCAAACAAATGCAGCCTTTCAAACAAATACAGCCTCTCAAACAAATACAGCCTCTCAAACAAATACAGCCTTTCAAACAAATACAGCCTTTCAAACAAATACAGCCCCTCAAACAAATACAGCCCCTCAAACAAATACAGCCTCTCAAACAAATACAGCCCCTCAAACAAATACAGCCTCTCAAACAAATACAGCCCCTCAAACAAATACAGCCTTTCAAACAAATACAGCCCCTCAAACAAATACAGCCCCTCAAACAAATACAGCCTCTCAAGCAAATACAGCCTCTCAAACAAATACAGCCTTTCAAACAAATACAGCCCCTCAAACAAATACAGCCCCTCAAACAAATACAGATCCTCAAACAAATACAGCCCCTCAAACAAATACAGCCTCTCAAACAAATACATCCCTTCAAACAAATACAGCCCCTCAAACAAATACAGCCTCTCAAACTAATAGAGCCCCACCAAATAATACAGATCCTCAAACAAATACAGCCTCTCAAACAAATACAGCCCCTCAAACAAATACAGCCTCTCAAACAAATACAGCCTCTCAAACAAATACAGCCCCTCAAACAAATACAGCCTCTCAAACAAATACAGCCCCTCAAACAAATACAGCCCCTCAAACAAATATAGATCCTCAAACAAATACAGCCTCTCAAACAAATACAGCCTCTCAAACTAATGGAGCCCCACCAAATAATACAGCCTCTCAAACAAATACAGATCCTCAAACAAATACAGCCCCTCAAACAAATACAGATCCTCAAACAAATACAGATCCTCAAACAAATACAGATCCTCAAACAAATACAGCCCCTCAAACAAATACAGATCCTCAAACAAATACAGCTTCTCAAACAAATACAGCCTCTCAAACAAATACAGATCCTCAAACAAATACAGCCCCTCAAACAAACACAGATCCTCAAACAAATACAGATCCTCAAACAAATACAGATCCTCAAACAAATACAGCCCATCAAACAAATACAGATCCTCAAACAAATACAGTCCCACAAACTAATAGAGCCCCAACAAATAATACAGATCCTCAAACAAATACAGCCTCTCAAACAAATACAGCCTCTCAAACAAATACAGTCCCACAAACTAATAGAGCCCCAACAAATAATACAGATCCTCAAACAAATACAGCCCCTCAAACAAATACAGCCTCTCAAACAAATACAGCCTCTCAAACAAATAAAGCCCCTCAAACAAATACAGCCTCTCAAACAAATACAGCCCCTCAAACAAATACAGCCCCTCAAACAAATACAGCCTCTCAATCAAATACAGTCCCTCAAATTAATAGAGCCCCAACAAATAATACAGATCCTCAAACAAATACAGCCCCTCAAACAAATACAGCCCCTCAAACAAATAGAGCCTCTCAAACAAATACAGTCCCTCAAACTAATAGAGCCTCTCAAACAAATACAGTCCCTCAAATTAATAGAGCCCCAACAAATAATACAGATCCTCAAACAAATACAGCCCCTCAAACAAATTCAGCCTCTCGAACAAATACAGCTCCTCAAACAAATACAGCCTCTCAAACAAATACAGCCCCTCAAACAAATACAGTCCCTCAAACAAATAGACCCTCTCAAACAAATACAGTCCCTCAAACAAATACAGCCCCTCAAACAAATTCAGCCTCTCAAACAAATACAGCTCCTCAAACAAATACAGCTCCTCAAACAAATACAGCCTCTCAAACAAATACAGCCCCTCAAACAAATACAGTCCCTCAAACTAATAGTCCCTCTCAAACAAATACAGACTCTCAAACAAATACAGCCCCTCAAACAAATACAGCTCCTCAAACAAATACAGACTCTCAAATAAATACAGTCCCTCAAATACAGCTCCTCAAACAAGTACAGCCCCTCAAACAACTACAGATCCTCAAACAAATACAGCCCCTCAAACAAATACAGCCCCTCAAACAAATACAGCCTCTCAAACAAATACAGACACTCAAATAAATACAGTCCCTCAAACAAATACAGATCCTCAAGCAAATACAGCCCCTCAAACAAATACAGCCCCTCAAACAAATATAGCCCCTCAAACAAATACAGCCTCTCAAACAAATACAGACTCTCAAATAAATACAGATCCTCAAACAAATACAGATCCTCAAACAAATACAGATCCTCAAACAAATACAGATCCTCAAACAAATACAGATCCTCAAACAAATACAGATCCTCAAACAAATACAGCCTCTCAAACAAATACAGCCCCTCAAACAAATACAGCCTCTCAAACAAATACAGACTCTCAAATAAATACAGTCCCTCAAACAAATACAGATCCTCAAGCAAATACAGCCCCTCAAACAAATACAGCCCCTCAAACAAATACAGCCCCTCAAACAAATACAGCCTCTCAAACAAATACAGACTCTCAAATAAATACAGTCCCTCAAACAAATACAGCTCCTCAAACAAATACAGATCCTCAAACAAATACAGCCCCTCAAACAAATACAGCCCCTCAAACAAATACAGCCTCTCAAACAAATACAGACTCTCAAATAAATACAGTCCCTCAAACAAATACAGATCCTCAAGCAAATACAGCCCCTCAAACAAATACAGCCCCTCAAACAAATACAGCCCCTCAAACAAATACAGCCTCTCAAACAAATACAGACTCTCAAACAAATACAGTCCCTCAAACAAATACAGATCCTCAAACAAATACAGCCCCTCAAACAAATACAGATCCTCAAACAAATACAGATCCTCAAACAAATACAGATCCTCAAACAAATACAGATCCTCAAACAAATACAGCCTCTCAAACAAATACAGCCCCTCAAACAAATACAGCTCCTCAAACAAATACAGATCCTCAAACAAATACAGATCCTCAAACAAATACAGATCCTCAAACAAATACAGCCTCTCAAACAAATACAGACTCTCAAACAAATACAGCCCCTCAAACAAGTACAGTCCCTCAAACTAATAGACCCTCTCAAACAAATACAGACTCTCAAACAAATACAGCCCCTCAAACAAATACAGCTCCTCAAACAAATACAGACTCTCAAATAAATACAGTCCCTCAAACAAATACAGCTCCTCAAACAAATACAGCCCCTCAAACAAATACAGACTCTCAAACAAATACAGTCCCTCAAACAAATACAGCTCCTCAAACAAATACAGCCCCTCAAACAAATACAGATCATCAAACAAATACAGCCTTTCAGACAAATACAGTCCCTCAAACAAATACAGCCTTTCAAACAAATACAGCCCCTCAAACAAATACAGCCCCTCAAACAAATACAGCCTCTCAAACAAATACAGCCTCTCAAACAAATACAGCCTTTCAAACAAATACAGCCCCTCAAACAAATACAGCCCCTCAAACAACTACCGCCTCTCAAACAAATACAGTCCCTCAAACAAATACAGCCTCTCAAACAACAACAGCCTCTCAAACAAATACAGCCCCTCAAACAAATACAGCCTCTCAAACAAATACAGCCCCTCAAACAAATACAGCCCCTCAAACAAATACAGCCTCTCAAACAAATACAGCCTCTCAAACAACTACAGCCTCTCAAACAAATACAGCCTCTCAAACAACTACAGCCTCTCAAACAAATACAGCCCCTCAAACAAATACAGCCTCTCAAACAAATACAGTCCCTCAAACTAATAGAGCCTCACGAAATAATACTAATCCTCAAACAAATACAGCCCCTCAAACAAATACAGCCTCTCAAACAAATACAGCCTCTCAAACAAATACAACCGCTCAAACAAATACAGCCTCTCAAACAAATACAGCCCCTCAAACAAATACAGCCTCTCAAACAAATACAGCCCCTCAAACAAATACAGCCTCTCAAACAAATACAGCCCCTCAAACAAATACAGCCTCTCAAACAAATACAGCCCCTCAAACAAATACAGCCTCTCGAACAAATACAGCCCCTCAAACAAATACAGTCCCTCAAACAAATACAGCCTCTCAAACAAATATAGCCTCTTAAACAAATACAACCCCTCAAACAAATACAGCCCCTCAAACAAATACAGTCCCTCAAACAAATACAGCCCCTCAAACAAATACTGTCCCTCAAACAAATACAGCCTCTCAAACAAATACAGCCCCTCAAACAAATACAGCTTCTCAAACAAATACAGCCCCTCAAACAAATACAGCCTCTCAAACAAATACAGCCTCTCAAACAAAATCAGCCTCTCAAACAAATACAGCCTCTCAAACAAATACAGCCTCTCAAACAAATACAGCCTCTCAAACAAATACAGCCTCTCAAACAAATACAGCCCCCCAAACAAATACAGCCTCTCAAACAAATACAGCCCCTCAAACAAATACTGTCCCTCAAACAAATACAGCCTCTCAAACAAATACAGTCCCTCAACTAATAGAGCCCCACCAAATAATACAGCCTCTCAAACAAATACAGCCTCTCAAACAAATACAGCCCCTCAAACAAATACAGCCCCTCAAACAAATACTGTCCCTCAAACAAATACAGTCCCTCAAACAAATACAGCCCCTCAAACAAATACTGTCCCTCAAACAAATACAGCGCCTCAAGCAAATACTGTCCCTCAAACAAATACAGCCTCTCAAACAAATACAGCCTTTCAAACAAATACAGCCTCTCAGACAAATACAGCCTTTCAAACAAATACAGATCCTCAAACAAATACAGTCCCTCAAACAAATACAGCCCCTCAAACAAATACTGTCCCTCAAACAAATACAGCCCCTCAAACAAATACGGTCCCTCAAACAAATGCAGCCTCTCAAGCAAATACAGCCTTTCAAACAAATACAGCCTTTCAAACAAATACAGCCCCTCAAACAAATACTGCCCCTCAAACAAATACAGCCTCTCAAACAAATACAGCCCCTCAAACAAATACAGCCTCTCAAACAAATAAAGCCTCTCAAACAAATAAAGGCCCTCAAACAAATACAGCCTCTCAAACAAATACAGCCCCTCAAACAAATACCGTCTCTCAAACAAATACAGCCTCTCAAACAAATACAGCCTCTCAAACAAATACAGCCCCTCAAACAAATACAGCCTCTCAAACAAATACAGTCCCTCAAACAAATACTGCCTTTCAAACAAATACTGTCCCTCAAACAAATACAGCCTCTCAAACAAATACAGCCTCTCAAACTAATACAGCCCCTCAAACAAATACAGCCTCTCAAACAAATACAGCCCCTCAAACAAATACAGCCTCTCGAACAAATACAGCCCCTCAAACAAATACAGTCCCTCAAACAAATACAGCCTCTCAAACAAATATAGCCTCTTAAACAAATACAACCCCTCAAACAAATACAGCCCCTCAAACAAATACAGTCCCTCAAACAAATACAGCCCCTCAAACAAATACAGCCTCTCAAACAAATACAGCCCCTCAAACAAATACAGCTTCTCAAACAAATACAGCCCCTCAAACAAATACAGCCTCTCAAACAAATACAGCCTCTCAAACAAATACAGCCTCTCAAACAAAAACAGCCTCTCAAACAAATACAGCCTCTCAAACAAATACAGCCTCTCAAACAAATACAGCCCCCCAAACAAATACAGCCTCTCAAACAAATACAGCCCCTCAAACAAATACTGTCCCTCAAACAAATACAGCCTCTCAAACAAATACAGTCCCTCAACTAATAGAGCCCCACCAAATAATACAGCCTCTCAAACAAATACAGCCTCTCAAACAAATACAGCCCCTCAAACAAATACAGCCCCTCAAACAAATACTGTCCCTCAAACAAATACAGTCCCTCAAACAAATACAGCCCCTCAAACAAATACTGTCCCTCAAACAAATACAGCCCCTCAAGCAAATACTGTCCCTCAAACAAATACAGCCTCTCAAACAAATACAGCCTCTCAAACAAATACAGCCTCTCAGACAAATACAGCCTTTCAAACAAATACAGATCCTCAAACAAATACAGTCCCTCAAACAAATACAGCCCCTCAAACAAATACTGTCCCTCAAACAAATACAGCCCCTCAAACAAATACTGTCCCTCAAACAAATGCAGCCTCTCAAGCAAATACAGCCTTTCAAACAAATACAGCCTTTCAAACAAATACAGCCCCTCAAACAAATACTGCCCCTCAAACAAATACTGCCCCTCAAACAAATACAGCCTCTCAAACAAACACAGCCCCTCAAACAAATACAGCCTCTCAAACAAATAAAGCCTCTCAAACAAATAAAGGCCCTCAAACAAATACAGCCTCTCAAACAAATACAGCCCCTCAAACAAATACCGTCTCTCAAACAAATACAGCCTCTCAAACAAATACAGCCTTTCAAACAAATACAGCCTCTCAAACAAATACAGCCTCTCAAACAAATACAGCCCCTCAAACAAATACAGCCTCTCAAACAAATACAGTCCCTCAAACAAATACTGCCTTTCAAACAAATACTGTCCCTCAAACAAATACAGCCTCTCAAACAAATACAGCCTTTCAAACTAATACAGCCCCTCAAACAAATACAGCCTCTCAAACAAATACAGCCTCTCAAACAAATACAGCCCCTCAAACAAATACAGTCCCTCAAACAAATACAGTCCCTCAAACAAATACAGATCCTCAAACAAATACAGCCCCTCAAACAAATACAGATCCTCAAACAAATACAGCCTCTCAAACAAATACAGCCTCTCAAACAACTACAGCCTCTCAAACAAATACAGCCCCTCAAACAAATACAGCCTCTCAAACAAATACAGTCCCTCAAACTAATAGAGCCTCACGAAATACTACTAATCCTCAAACAAATACAGCCCCTCAAACAAATACAGCCTCTCAAACAAATACAGCCTCTCAAACAAATACAACCGCTCAAACAAATACAGCCTCTCAAACAAATACAGCCCCTCAAACAAATACAGCCTCTCAAACAAATACAACCCCTCAAACAAATACAGATCCTCAAACAAATACAGCCTCTCAAACAAATACAGCCCCTCAAACAAATACAGCTCCTCAAACAAATACAGATCCTCAAACAAATACAGATCCAAAAACAAATACAGCCCCTCAAACAAATACAGCCTCTCAAACAAATACAGACTCTCAAACAAATACAGCCCCACAAACAAGACAGTCCCTCAAACTAATAGACCCTCTCAAACAAATACAGACTCTCAAACAAATACAGCCCCTCAAACAAATACAGCTCCTCAAAAAAATACAGACTCTCAAATAAATACAGTCCCTCAAACAAATACAGCTCCTCAAACAAATACAGCCCCTCAAACAAATACAGACTCTCAAACAAATACAGTCCCTCAAACAAATACAGCTCCTCAAACAAATACAGCCCCTCAAACAAATACAGATCATCAAACAAATACAGCCCTTCAGACAAATACAGTCCCTCAAACAAATACAGCCTTTCAAACAAGTACAGCCCCTCAAACAAATACAGCCCCTCAAACAAATACAGCCTCTCAAACAAATACAGCCTTTCAAACAAATACAGCCCCTCAAACAAATACAGCCCCTCTAACAACTACAGCCTCTCAAACAAATACAGTCCCTCAAACAAATACAGCCTCTCAAACAACAACAGCCTCTCAAACAAATACAGCCCCTCAAACAAATACAGCCCCTCAAACAAATACAGCCCCTCAAACAAATACAGCCTCTCAAACAAATACAGCCTCTCAAACAACTACAGCCTCTCAAACAAATACAGCCTCTCAAACAACTACAGCCTCTCAAACAAATACAGCCCCTCAAACAAATACAGCCTCTCAAACAAATACAGTCCCTCAAACTAATAGAGCCTCACGAAATACTACTAATCCTCAAACAAATACAGCCCCTCAAACAAATACAGCCTCTCAAACAAATACAGCCTCTCAAACAAATACAACCGCTCAAACAAATACAGCCTCTCAAACAAATACAGCCCCTCAAACAAATACAGCCCCTCAAACAAATACAGCCCCTCAAACAAATACAGCCTCTCAAACAAATACAGCCCCTCAAACAAATACAGCCTCTCAAACAAATACAGTCCCTCAAACAAATACAGCCCCTCAAACAAATACAGCCTCTCGAACAAATACAGCCCCTCAAACAAATACAGTCCCTCAAACAAATACAGCCTCTCAAACAAATACAGCCTCTTAAACAAATACAACCCCTCAAACAAATACAGCCCCTCAAACAAATACAGCCCCTCAAACAAATACAGCCCCTCAAACAAATACTGTCCCTCAAACAAATACAGCCTCTCAAACAAATACAGCCCCTCAAACAAATACAGCTTCTCAAACAAATACAGCCCCTCAAACAAATACAGCCCCTCAAACAAATACAGCCTCTCAAACAAATACAGCCTCTCAAACAAATACAGCCTCTCAAACAAAAACAGCCTCTCAAACAAATACAGCCTCTCAAACAAATACAGCCTCTCAAACAAATACAGCCCCCCAAACAAATACAGCCTCTCAAACAAATACAGCCCCTCAAACAAATACTGTCCCTCAAACAAATACAGCCTCTCAAACAAATACAGTCCCTCAACTAATAGAGCCCCACCAAATAATACAGCCTCTCAAACAAATACAGCCTCTCAAACAAATACAGCCCCCCAAACAAATACAGCCCCTCAAACAAATACTGTCCCTCAAACAAATACACTCCCTCAAACAAATACAGCCCCTCAAACAAATACTGTCCCTCAAACAAATACAGCCCCTCAAGCAAATACTGTCCCTCAAACAAATACAGCCTCTCAAACAAATACAGCCTTTCAAACAAATACAGCCTCTCAGACAAATACAGCCTTTCAAACAAATACAGATCCTCAAACAAATACAGCCCCTCAAACAAATACCGTCCCTCAAACAAATACAGCCTCTCAAACAAATACAGCCTTTCAAACAAATACAGCCTCTCAAACAAATACAGCCTCTCAAACAAATACAGCCTCTCAAACAAATACAGCCTCTCAAACAAATACAGCCCCTCAAACAAATACAGCCTCTCAAACAAATACAGCCCCTCAAACAAATACAGCCTTTCAAACAAATACTGTCCCTCAAACAAATACAGCCTCTCAAACAAATACAGCCTCTCAAACAAATACAGCCTTTCAAAGTAATACAGCCCCTCAAACAAATACAGCCTCTCAAACAAATACAGCCTTTCAAACAAATACAGCCCCTCAAACAAATACAGCCCCTCAAGCAAATACAGCCTCTCAAACAAATGCAGCCTTTCAAACAAATACAGCCTCTCAAACAAATACAGCCTCTCAAACAAATACAGCCTTTCAAACAAATACAGCCCCTCAAACAAATACAGCCTCTCAAACAAATACAGCCCCTCAAACAAATACAGCCTCTCAAACAAATACAGCCCCTCAAACAAATACAGCCTTTCAAACAAATACAGCCCCTCAAACAAATACAGCCCCTCAAACAAATACAGCCTCTCAAACAAATACAGCCTCTCAAACAAATACAGCCTCTCAAACAAATACAGCCTTTCAAACAAATACAGCCCCTCAAACAAATACAGCCCCTCAAACAAATACAGATCCTCAAACAAATACAGCCTCTCAAACAAATACATCCCCTCAAACAAATACAGCCCCTCAAACAAATACAGCCTCTCAAACTAATAGAGCCCCACCAAATAATACAGATCCTCAAACAAATACAGCCTCTCAAACAAATACAGCCCCTCAAACTAATACAGCCTCTCAAACAAATACAGCCTCTCAAACGAATACAGCCCCTCAAACAAATACAGCCCCTCAAACAAATACAGTCCCACAAACTAATAGAGCCCCAACAAATAATACAGATCCTCAAACAAATACAGCCCCTCAAACAAATACAGCCTCTCAAACAAATACAGCCCCTCAAACAAATACAGCCTCTCAAACAAATACAGCCCCTCAAACAAATACAGCCCCTCAAACAAATACAGCCTCTCAATCAAATACAGTCCCTCAAATTAATAGAGCCCCAACAAATAATACAGATCCTCAAACAAATACAGCCCCTCAAACAAATACAGCCCCTCAAACAAATAGAGCCTCTCAAACAAATACAGTCCCTCAAACTAATAGAGCCTCTCAAACAAATACAGTCCCTCAAATTAATAGAGCCCCAACAAATAATACAGATCCTCAAACAAATACAGCCCCTCAAACAAATACAGCCTCTCAAACAAATACAGCTCCTCAAACAAATACAGCCTCTCAAACAAATACAGCCCCTCAAACAAATACAGTCCCTCAAACTAATAGACCCTCTCAAACAAATACAGACTCTCAAATAAATACAGTCCCTCAAATACAGCTCCTCAAACAAATACAGCCCCTCAAACAAATACAGATCCTCAAACAAATACAGCCCCTCAAACAAATACAGCCCCTCAAACAAATTCAGCCTCTCAAACAAATACAGACACACAAATAAATACAGTCCCTCAAACAAATACAAATCCTCAAGCAAATACAGCCCCTCAAACAAATACAGCCCCTCAAACAAATACAGCCCCTCAAACAAATACCATCCCTCAAACAAATACAGCCTTTCAAACAAATACAGCCTTTCAAACAAATACAGCCCCTCAAACAAATACAGCCCCTCAAACAAATACAGCCCCTCAAACAAATACAGCCTCTCAAACAAATACAGCCCCTCAAACAATTACAGCCTCTCAAACAAATACAGCCCCTCAAACAAATACAGCCTCTCAAACAAATACAGCCCCTCAAACAAATACAGCCCCTCAAACAAATACTGTCACTCAAACAAATACAGCCTCTCAAACAAATACAGCCTCTCAAACAAATACAGCCTTTCAAACTAATACAGCCCCTCAAACAAATACAGCCTCTCAAACAAATACAGCCTTTCAATCAAATACAGCCCCTCAAACAAATACAGCCCCTCAAGCAAATACAGCCTCTCAAACAAATGCAGCCTTTCAAACAAATACAGCCTCTCAAACAAATACAGCCTCTCAAACAAATACAGCCTTTCAAACAAATACAGCCCCTCAAACAAATACAGCCCCTCAAACAAATACTGCCTCACAAACAAATACAGCCCCTCAAACAAATACAGCCTCTCAAACAAATACAGCCCCTCAAACAAATACAGCCCCTCAAACAAATACAGTCTCTCAAACTAATAGAGCCCCACCCAATAATACAGATCCTCAAACAAATACAGCCTCTCAAACAAATACAGCCCCTCAAACTAATACAGCCTCTCAAACAAATACAGCCTCTCAAACAAATACAGCCCCTCAAACAAATACAGCCTCTCAAACAAATACAGCCTCTCAAACAAATACAACCGCTCAAACAAATACAACCGCTCAAACAAATACAACCGCTCAAACAAATACAGCCTCTCAAACAAATACAGCCCCTCAAACAAATACAGCCTCTCAAACAAATACAGCCCCTCAAACAAATACAGCCCCTCAAACAAATACAGCCTCTCAAACAAATACAGCCCCTCAAACAAATACAGCCTCTCAAACAAATACAGTCCCTCAAACAAATACAGCCCCTCGAACAAATACAGCCTCTCGAACAAATACAGCCCCTCAAACAAATACAGTCCCTCAAACAAATACAGCCTCTCAAACAAATACAGCCTCTTAAACAAATACAACCCCTCAAACAAATACAGCCCCTCAAACAAATACAGTCCCTCAAACAAATACAGCCCCTCAAACAAATACTGTCCCTCAAACTAATACAGTCTCTCAAACAAATACAGCCCCTCAAACAAATACAGCTTCTCAAACAAATACAGCCCCTCAAACAAATACAGCCTCTCAAACAAATACAGCCTCTCAAACAAAAACAGCCTCTCAAACAAATACAGCCTCTCAAACAAATACAGCCCCCCAAACAAATACACCCTCTCAAACAAATACAGCCCCTCAAACAAATACTGTCCCTCAAACAAATACAGTCCCTCAACTAATAGAGCCCCACCAAATAATACAGCCTCTCAAACAAATACAGCCTCTCAAACAAATACAGCCTTTCAAACAAATACAGCCCCTCAAACAAATACTGCCCTTCAAACAAATACAGCCTCTCAAACAAATACAGCCTTTCAAACAAATACAGCCTCTCAGACAAATACAGCCTTTCAAACAAATACAGATCCTCAAACAAATACAGTCCCTCAAACAAATACAGCCCCTCAAACAAATACTGTCCCTCAAACAAATACAGCCCCTCAAACAAATACTGTCCCTCAAACAAATGCAGCCTCTCAAGCAAATACAGCCTTTCAAACAAATACAGCCTTTCAAACAAATACAGCCCCTCAAACAAATACTGCCCTTCAAACAAATACAGCCTCTCAAACAAATACAGCCCCTCAAACAAATACAGCCTCTCAAACAAATAAAGCCTCTCAAACAAATAAAGGCCCTCAAACAAATACAGCCTCTCAAACAAATACAGCCCCTCAAACAAATACCGTCCCTCAAACAAATACAGCCTCTCAAACAAATACAGCCTTTCAAACAAATACAGCCTCTCAAACAAATACAGCCTCTCAAACAAATACAGCCCCTCAAACAAATACAGCCTCTCAAACAAATACAGCCCCTCAAACAAATACAGCCTTTCAAACAAATACTGTCCCTCAAACAAATACAGCCTCTCAAACAAATACAGCCTCTCAAACAAATACAGCCTTTCAAAGTAATACAGCCCCTCAAACAAATACAGCCTCTCAAACAAATACAGCCTTTCAAACAAATACAGCCCCTCAAACAAATACAGCCCCTCAAGCAAATACAGCCTCTCAAACAAATGCAGCCTTTCAAACAAATACAGCCTCTCAAACAAATACAGCCTCTCAAACAAATACAGCCTTTCAAACAAATACAGCCTCTCAAACAAATACAGCCCCTCAAACAAATACAGCCTCTCAAACAAATACAGCCCCTCAAACAAATACAGCCTCTCAAACAAATACAGCCCCTCAAACAAATACAGCCTTTCAAACAAATACAGCCCCTCAAACAAATACAGCCCCTCAAACAAATACAGCCTCTCAAACAAATACAGCCTCTCAAACAAATACAGCCTTTCAAACAAATACAGCCCCTCAAACAAATACAGCCCCTCAAACAAATACAGCCTCTCAAACAAATACATCCCCTCAAACAAATACGGCCCCTCAAACAAATACAGCCTCTCAAACTAATAGAGCCCCACCAAATAATACAGATCCTCAAACAAATACAGCCTCTCAAACAAATACAGCCCCTCAAACTAATACAGCCTCTCAAACAAATACAGCCTCTCAAACGAATACAGACCCTCAAACAAATACAGCCCCTCAAACAAATACAGTCCCACAAACTAATAGAGCCCCAACAAATAATACAGATCCTCAAACAAATACAGCCTCTCAAACAAATACAGCCTCTCAAACAAATACAGTCCCACAAACTAATAGAGCCCCAACAAATAATACAGATCCTCAAACAAATACAGCCACTCAAACAAATACAGCCTCTCAAACAAATACAGCCTCTCAAACAAATACAGCCCCTCAAACAAATACAGCCTCTCAAACAAATACAGCCCCTCAAACAAATACAGCCCCTCAAACAAATACAGCCTCTCAATCAAATACAGTCCCTCAAATTAATAGAGCCCCAACAAATAATACAGATCCTCAAACAAATACAGCCCCTCAAACAAATAGAGCCTCTCAAACAAATACAGTCCCTCAAACTAATAGAGCCTCTCAAACAAATACAGTCCCTCAAATTAATAGAGCCCCAACAAATAATACAGATCCTCAAACAAATACAGCCCCTCAAACAAATACAGCCTCTCAAACAAATACAGCTCCTCAAACAAATACAGCCTCTCAAACAAATACAGCCCCTCAAACAAATACAGTCCCTCAAATTAATAGACCCTCTCAAACAAATACAGACTCTCAAATAAATACAGTCCCTCAAATACAGCTCCTCAAACAAATACAGCCCCTCAAACAAATACAGATCCTCAAACAAATACAGCCCCTCAAACAAATACAGCCCCTCAAACAAATTCAGCCTCTCAAACAAATACAGACACTCAAATAAATACAGTCCCTCAAACAAATACAGATCCTCAAGCAAATACAGCCCCTCAAACAAATACAGCCCCTCAAACAAATACCATCCCTCAAACAAATACAGCCTTTCAAACAAATACAGCCTTTCAAACAAATACAGCCCCTCAAACAAATACAGCCTCTCAAACAAATACAGCCCCTCAAACAAATACAGCCTCTCAAACAAATACAGCCCCTCAAACAAATACAGCCTCTCAAACAAATACAGCCCCTCAAACAAATACAGCCTCTCAAACAAATACAGCCCCTCAAACAAATACAGCCTTTCAAACAAATACTGTCACTCAAACAAATACAGCCTCTCAAACAAATACAGCCTCTCAAACAAATACAGCCTTTCAAACTAATACAGCCCCTCAAACAAATACAGCCTCTCAAACAAATACAGCCTTTCAAACAAATACAGCCCCTCAAACAAATACAGCCCCTCAAGCAAATACAGCCTCTCAAACAAATGCAGCCTTTCAAACAAATACAGCCTCTCAAACAAATACAGCCCCTCAAACAAATACAGCCTTTCAAACAAATACAGCCCCTCAAACAAATACAGCCCCTCAAACAAATACAGCCTCTCAAACAAATACAGCCCCTCAAACAAATACAGCCTCTCAAACAAATACAGCCCCTCAAACAAATACAGCCCCTCAAACAAATACAGCCCCTCAAACAAATACAGCCTCTCAAACAAATACAGCCTCTCAAACAAATACAGCCTTTCAAACAAATACAGCCCCTCAAACAAATACAGCCCCTCAAACAAATACAGATCCTCAAACAAATACAGCCTCTCAAACAAATACATCCCCTCAAACAAATACAGCCCCTCAAACAAATACAGCCTCTCAAACTAATAGAGCCCCACCCAATAATACAGATCCTCAAACAAATACAGCCTCTCAAACAAATACAGCCCCTCAAACTAATACAGCCTCTCAAACAAATACAGCCTCTCAAACAAATACAGCCCCTCAAACAAATACAGCCCCTCAAACAAATACAGCCCCTAAAACAAATACAGCCCCTCAAACAAATATAGATCCTCAAACAAATACAGCCTCTCAAACAAATACAGCCTCTCAAACTAATGGAGCCCCACCAAATAATACAGCCTGTCAAACAAATACAGATCCTCAAACAAATACAGCCCCTCAAACAAATACAGATCCTCAAACAAATACAGATCCTCAAACAAATACAGATCCTCAAACAAATACAGCCCCTCAAACAAATACAGATCCTCAAACAAATACAGCCTCTCAAACAAATACAGCCTCTCAAACAAATACAGATCCTCAAACAAATACAGCCCCTCAAACAAATACAGATCCTCAAACAAATACAGATCCTCAAACAAATACAGATCCTCAAACAAATACAGATCCTCAAACAAATACAGCCCATCAAACAAATACAGATCCTCAAACAAATACAGCCTCTCAAACAAATACAGCCCCTCAAACAAATACAGCCCCTCAAACAAATACAGTCCCACAAACTAATAGAGCCCCAACAAATAATACAGATCCTCAAACAAATACAGCCTCTCAAACAAATACAGCCTCTCAAACAAATACAGTCCCACAAACTAATAGAGCCCCAACAAATAATACAGATCCTCAAACAAATACAGCCCCTCAAACAAATGCAGCCTCTCAAACAAATACTGCCTCTCAAACAAATACAGCCCCTCAAACAAATACAGCCTCTCAAACAAATACAGCCCCTCAAACAAATACAGCCCCTCAAACAAATACAGCCTCTCAATCAAATACAGTCCCTCAAATTAATAGAGCCCCAACAAATAATACAGATCCTCAAACAAATACAGCCCCTCAAACAAATACAGCCCCTCAAACAAATAGAGCCTCTCAAACAAATACAGTCCCTCAAACTAATAGAGCCTCTCAAACAAATACAGTCCCTCAAATTAATAGAGCCCCAACAAATAATACGGATCCTCAAACAAATACAGCCCCTCAAACAAATACAGCCTCTCAAACAAATACAGCCCCTCAAACAAATACAGTCCCTCAAACTAATAGACCCTCTCAAACAAATAAAGACTCTCAAACAAATACAGCCCCTCAAACAAATACAGCTCCTCAAACAAATACAGACTCTCAAATAAATACAGTCCCTCAAATACAGCTCCTCAAACAAATACAGCCCCTCAAACAAATACAGATCCTCAAACAAATACAGCCTCTCAAACAAATACAGCTCCTCAAACAAATACAGCCTCTCAAACAAATACAGCCCCTCAAACAAATACAGTCCCTCAAACTAATAGACCCTCTCAAACAAATACAGACTCTCAAACAAATACAGCCCCTCAAACAAATACAGCTCCTCAAACAAATACAGACTCTCAAATAAATACAGTCCCTCAAATACAGCTCCTCAAACAAATACAGATCCTCAAGCAAATACAGCCCCTCAAACAAATACAGCCCCTCAAACAATTTCAGCCTCTCAAACAAATACAGACACTCAAATAAATACAGTCCCTCAAACAAATACAGATCCTCAAGCAAATACAGCCCCTCAAACAAATACAGCCCCTCAAACAAATACAGCCCCTCAAACAAATACCATCCCTCAAACAAATACAGCCTTTCAAACAAATACAGCCTTTCAAACAAATACAGCCCCTCAAACAAATACAGCCTCTCAAACAAATACAGCCCCTCAAACAAATACAGCCTCTCAAACAAATACAGCCCCTCAAACAAATACAGCCTCTCAAACAAATACAGCCCCTCAAACAAATACAGCCTCTCAAACAAATACAGCCCCTCAAACAAATACAGCCTTTCAAACAAATACTGTCACTCAAACAAATACAGCCTCTCAAACAAATACAGCCTCTCAAACAAATACAGCCTTTCAAACTAATACAGCCCCTCAAACAAATACAGCCTCTCAAACAAATACAGCCTTTCAAACAAATACAGCCCCTCAAACAAATACAGCCCCTCAAGCAAATACAGCCTCTCAAACAAATGCAGCCTTTCAAACAAATACAGCCTCTCAAACAAATACAGCCTCTCAAACAAATACAGCCTTTCAAACAAATACAGCCCCTCAAACAAATACAGCCCCTCAAACAAATACAGCCTCTCAAACAAATACAGCCCCTCAAACAAATACAGCCTCTCAAACAAATACAGCCCCTCAAACAAATACAGCCCCTCAAACAAATACAGCCCCTCAAACAAATACAGCCTCTCAAACAAATACAGCCTCTCAAACAAATACAGCCTTTCAAACAAATACAGCCCCTCAAACAAATACAGCCCCTCAAACAAATACAGATCCTCAAACAAATACAGCCTCTCAAACAAATACATCCCCTCAAACAAATACAGCCCCTCAAACAAATACAGCCTCTCAAACTAATAGAGCCCCACCCAATAATACAGATCCTCAAACAAATACAGCCTCTCAAACAAATACAGCCCCTCAAACTAATACAGCCTCTCAAACAAATACAGCCTCTCAAACAAATACAGCCCCTCAAACAAATACAGCCTCTCAAACAAATACAGCCCCTCAAACAAATACAGCCCCTCAAACAAATATAGATCCTCAAACAAATACAGCCTCTCAAACAAATACAGCCTCTCAAACTAATGGAGCCCCACCAAATAATACAGCCTGTCAAACAAATACAGATCCTCAAACAAATACAGCCCATCAAACAAATACAGATCCTCAAACAAATACAGATCCTCAAACAAATACAGATCCTCAAACAAATACAGCCCCTCAAACAGATACAGATCCTCAAACAAATACAGCCTCTCAAACAAATACAGCCTCTCAAACAAATACAGATCCTCAAACAAATACAGCCCCTCAAACAAATACAGATCCTCAAACAAATACAGATCCTCAAACAAATACAGATCCTCAAACAAATAGAGCCTCTCAAACAAATACAGCCCCTCAAACAAATACAGCCCATCAAACAAATACAGATCCTCAAACAAATAGAGCCTCTCAAACAAATACAGCCCCTCAAACAAATACAGCCCCTCAAACAAATACAGTCCCACAAACTAATAGAGCCCCAACAAATAATACAGATCCTCAAACAAATACAGCCTCTCAAACAAATACAGCCTCTCAAACAAATACAGTCCCACAAACTAATAGAGCCCCAACAAATAATACAGATCCTCAAACAAATTCAGCCCCTCAAACAAATGCAGCCTCTCAAACAAATACAGCCTCTCAAACAAATACAGCCCCTCAAACAAATACAGCCTCTCAAACAAATACAGCCCCTCAAACAAATACAGCCCCTCAAACAAATACAGCCTCTCAATCAAATACAGTCCCTCAAATTAATAGAGCCCCAACAAATAATACAGATCCTCAAACAAATACAGCCCCTCAAACAAATACAGCCCCTCAAACAAATAGAGCCTCTCAAACAAATACAGTCCCTCAAACTAATAGAGCCTCTCAAACAAATACAGTCCCTCAAATTAATAGAGCCCCAACAAATAATACGGATCCTCAAACAAATACAGCCCCTCAAACAAATACAGCCTCTCAAACAAATGCAGCCCCTCAAACAAATACAGTCCCTCAAACTAATAGACCCTCTCAAACAAATACAGACTCTCAAACAAATACAGCCCCTCAAACAAATACAGCCCCTCAAACAAATACAGCTCCTCAAACAAATACAGACTCTCAAATAAATACAGTCCCTCAAATACAGCTCCTCAAACAAATACAGCCCCTCAAACAAATACAGATCCTCAAACAAATACAGCCTCTCAAACAAATACAGCTCCTCAAACAAATACAGCCTCTCAAACAAATACAGCCCCTCAAACAAATACAGTCCCTCAAACTAATAGACCCTCTCAAACAAATACAGACTCTCAAACAAATACAGCCCCTCAAACAAATACAGCTCCTCAAACAAATACAGACTCTCAAATAAATACAGTCCCTCAAATACAGCTCCTCAAACAAATACAGCCCCTCAAACAAATACAGATCCTCAAACAAATACAGCCCCTCAAACAAATACAGCCCCTCAAACAAATACAGCCTCTCAAACAAATACAGACACTCAAATAAATACAGTCCCTCAAACAAATACAGATCCTCAAGCAAATACAGCCCCTTAAACAAATACAGCCCCTCAAACAAATATAGCCCCTCAAACAAATACAGCCTCTCAAACAAATACAGACTCTCAAATAAATACAGTCCCTCAAACAAATACAGATCCTCAAACAAATACAGCCCCTCAAACAAATACAGATCCTCAAACAAATACAGATCCTCAAACAAATACAGATCCTCAAACAAATACAGCCTCTCAAACAAATACAGCCCCTCAAACAAATACAGCCTCTCAAATAAATACAGACTCTCAAATAAATACAGTCCCTCAAACAAATACAGATCCTCAAGCAAATACAGCCCCTCAAACAAATACAGCCCCTCAAACAAATACAGCCCCTCAAACAAATACAGCCTCTCAAACAAATACAGACTCTCAAATAAATACAGTCCCTCAAACAAATACAGCTCCTCAAACAAATACAGATCCTCAAACAAATACAGCCCCTCAAACAAATACAGCCCCTCAAACAAATACAGCCTCTCAAACAAATACAGACTCTCAAATAAATACAGTCCCTCAAACAAATACAGATCCTCAAGCAAATACAGCCCCTCAAACAAATACAGCCCCTCAAACAAATACAGCCCCTCAAACAAATACAGCCTCTCAAACAAATACAGACTCTCAAATAAATACAGTCCCTCAAACAAATACAGATCCTCAAACAAATACAGCCCCTCAAACAAATACAGATCCTCAAACAAATACAGATCCTCAAACAAATACAGATCCTCAAACAAATACAGATCCTCAAACAAATACAGCCTCTCAAACAAATACAGCCCCTCAAACAAATACATCTCCTCAAACAAATACAGATCCTCAAACAAATACAGATCCTCAAACAAATACAGCCTCTCAAACAAATACAGCTCCTCAAACAAATACAGCTCCTCAAACAAATACAGATCCTCAAACAAATACACATCCTCAAACAAATATAGCCCCTCAAACAAATACAGATCCTCAAACAAATACAGATCCTCAAACAAATACAGATCCTCAAACAAATACAGCCCCTCAAACAAATACAGCTCCTCAAACAAATACAGATCCTCAAACAAATACAGATCCTCAAACAAATACAGCCCCTCAAACAAATACAGATCCTCAAACAAATACAGATCCTCAAACAAATACAGATCCTCAAACAAATACAGCCCCTCAAACAAATACAGATCCTCAAACAAATACAGCCTCTCAAACAAATACAGCCCCTCAAACAAATACAGCTCCTCAAACAAATACAGATCCTCAAACAAATACAGATGCTCAAACAAATACAGCCTCTCAAACAAATACAGCTCCTCAAACAAATACAGCTCCTCAAACAAATACAGATCCTCAAACAAATACAGATCCTCAAACAAATACAGATCCTTAAACAAATACAGCCCCTCAAACAAATACAGATCCTCAAACAAATACTGATCCTCAAACAAATACAGATCCTCAAACAAATACAGCCCCTCAAACAAATACAGCTCCTCAAACAAATACAGATCCTCAAACAAATACAGATCCTCAAACAAATACAGATCCTCAAACAAATACAGCCCCTCAAACAAATACAGATCCTCAAACAAATACAGATCCTCAAACAAATACAGCCCCTCAAACAAATACAGATCCTCAAACAAATACAGATCCTCAAACAAATACAGATCCTCAAACAAATACAGCCCCTCAAACAAATACAGATCCTCAAACAAATACAGATCCTCAAACAAATACAGCCCCTCAAACAAATACAGCCCCTCAAACAAATACAGCTCCTCAAACAAATACAGATCCTCAAACAAATACAGCTCCTCAAACAAATACAGCCCCTCAAACAAATACAGATCCTCAAACAAGTCTGGTCCCAATCTATTTCTCCATAATTTTGTCTATAATAGCCCTGTTAATAAGTAATAATTACTAATTTAGTAAATCATAAGCAAACGAGTAACTAAAGCTGAGGGAGGAGAGTACTCTAGTTAGCATTTAATATTTATAGTAGAAATCTAGTGCTCGGTACCATATAGTTAATTGTAACTTAATTTAGTAAGGATTTAATAAATATTTATTTTAATTTAATTTATTAATTAGTGATAGAAATGTCAGTTTGAGGGGTAAAGTGCTTCACCTGTGAGATGTGGGAGGTCCGTGACGCTTCCAGTGTTCCGGGCGACTACATCTGCAGGAAGTGTACCCAGTTGCAGCTCCTCACAGACCGCATGGATCAGTTAGAGCAGCAATTGGATGCACTTAGGAGCATGAAGGTGGCGGAAAGCGTCAAAGACAGGAGTTTTAGAGAAGTGGCTACACCCAAGGTGCAGGCAGATAGATGGGTGACCGCTAGAAGGGGCAGGCAGTCAGTGCAGGAATCCCCTGTGGCTATCCCCCTCTCTAACAAGTATACCGTTTTGGATACTGTTGGGGGGGGATGGCCTATCAGGGGAAAACAGCAGCAGCCAGAGCAGTGGCACCACGGCTGGCACTGTTGTTCAGCAGGGTGGGACAAAGCGCAGAAGAGCAATAGTTATAGGAGACTCGATAGTCAGGGGCACAGATAGGCACTTCTGTGGACGTGAAAGAGACTCCAGGATGGTATGTTGCCTCCCTGGTGCCAGGGTCAAGGATGTCTCTGAACGGACAGAGGGCATTCTGAAGGGGGAGGGTGAACAGCCAGAGGCTGTGGTGCACATTGGTACTAACGACATAGGCAGGAAGAGTGACGAGGTCCTGCAGGGGGAGTTCAGGGAATTAGGCAGTAAATTAAAAAAACAGGACCTCTAGGGTTGTAATCTTGGGATTACTCCCTGTGCCGCGTGCCAGTGAGGCTAGAAATAGGAAGATAGTGCAGCTAAACACATGGCTGAACAGCTGGTGTAGAAGGGAGAGTTTCAGATATCTGGACCATTGGGCTCTCTTCAGGGACAGATGGGACCTGTACAAGAAGGACGGGTTGCATCTAAACTGGAGGGGCACAAATATCCTGGTGGCGAGGTTTGCTAGCGTCACTCGGGAGGGTTTAAACTAGTGTGGCAAGGGGGTGGGAACCAGAGCAGTAGGACAGCAGGTGAAATAACTGAGGGGGAACTAGTAAATAAGGCCAGTAAGACTAAGAGGAAGAGCAGGCAGGGAGATGTTGCTGAAAACAGCGGGACTGGTGGTCTGAAGTGCATTTGTTTCAATGCAAGTAGTATAACAGGTAAGGTAGATGAACGTAGAGCTTGGATTAGTACTTGGAAATATGATGTTGTTGCTATTACAGAGACTTGGTTGAAGGAAGGACAGGATTGGATTTTGATGCTTCAAGTGGGATAGAGGGGGATGTAAAAGGGGTGGGGGGGTTGCATTACTGGTTAAGGAGAATATCACAGCTGTACTGCAGGAGGACACCTCGAAGGGGTCATGCAGCGAGGCAATATGGGTAGAGCTCAGGAATAGGAAGAGTGCAGTCACAATGTTGGGGGTTTACTACAGGCCTCCCAATAGCCAGCGGGAGATAGAGGAGCAGATATGTAGACAGATTTTGGAAAGATGTAAAGGTAACAGCGTTGTAGTGGTGGGTGATTTTAACCTCCCCTACATTGACTGGGACTCACTTAGTGCTCGGGGCTTGGATGGGGCAGAATTTGTAAGGAACATCCAGGAGGGCTTCTTGAAACAGTATGTAGATAGTCCAACTAGGGAAGAGGCTGCACTGGACCTGGTATTGGAGAATGAACCGGGCCAGGTGGTCGAGGTTTCAGGAGGGGACCATTTCGGGAACAGTGATCAGAATTCCATAAGTTTTAAGGTACTTGTGGATAAGAATAAGAGTAGTCCTTCGGTGAAGGTGCTAAATTGGGGGAAGGCTAATTCTAACAATATTAGGCAGGAACTGAAGAATTTAGATTGGGGGCGGCTGTTTGAGGGTAAATCAACATCTGACATGTGGGAGTCGTTCAAACGTCAGTTGATTAGAATCCAGGACCAGCATGTTCCTGTGAGGATGAAGGATAAGTTTGGCAAGTTTCGGGAGCCTTGGATAACGAGGGATATTGTGAGCTTAGTCAAAAAGAAAAAGGAAGCATTCGTAAGGCCAAGAAGGCTGGGAACAGACGAAGCCCTTGAGGAATATAAAGACAGTAGGAAGGAACTTAAGCAAGGAGACAGGAGGGCTAAAAGGGGTCATGAAAAGTCATTGGCAAACAGAGAATCCCAAGGCTTTTTATATGTACATAAAGAGCAAGATGGTAACCAGGGAAAGGTTTGGCCCACTCAAGGACAGAGGAGGGAATCTATGCATGGAGCCAGACAAAATGGGCGAGGTACTAAATGAGTACTTTGCATCAGTATTCACCAAAGAGAAGGACTTGGTGGATGATGAGTCTAGGGAAGGGAGTGTAGATAGTCTGGGTCATGTCGTTATCAAAAAGGAGGTGGTGTTGGGCGTCTTGAAAAACATTAAGGTAGATAAGTCCCCAGGGCCTGATGGGATCTACCCCAGAATACTGAGGGAGGCAAGGGAAGAAATTGCTGGGGCCTTGACTGAAATCTTTGCATCCTCATTGGCTACAGGTGAGGTCCCAGAGGACTGGAGACTAGCCAATGTTGTTCCTTTGTTTAAGAAGGGTAGCAAGGATAATCCAGGAAATTATAGGCCGGTGAGCCTTACATAAGTGGTAGGGAAATTATTAGAGAGGATTCTTCGGGACAGGATTTAGTCCCATTTGGAAACAAACAAACTTATTAGCGAGAGGCAGCATGGTTTTGTGAAGGGGAGGTCATGTCTCACTAATTTGATTGAGTTTTTTGAGGAAGTGACGAAGATGATTGATGAGGGAAGGGCGGTGGATGTTGTCTATATGGACTTCAGTGAAGCCTTTGACAAGGTCCCTCATGGCAGACTGGTACAAAAGGTGAAGTCACACGGGATCAGAGGTGAGCTGGCAAGATGGATACAGAACTGGCTCGTTATTGGAAGACAGAGGGTAGCAGTGGAAGGGTGCTTTTCTGAATGGAGGGATGTGACTAGTGGTGTTCCGCAGGGATCAGTGCTGGGACCTTTGCTGTTTGTAGTATATATGAATGATTTGGAGGAAAATGTAGCTGGTCTGATTAGTATGTTTGCGGACGACACAAAGGTTGGTGGAGTTGCGGACAGTGATGAGGATTGTCAGAGGATACAGCAGGATATAGATCGGTTGGAGACTTGGGCGGAGAAATGGCAGATGGAGATTAATCCGGACAAATGTGAGGTAATGCATTTTGGAAGGTCTAATGCAGGTGGGAAGTATACAATAAATGGCAGAACCCTTAGGAGTATTGACAGGCAGAGAGATCTGGGCGTACAGGTCCACAAGTCACTGAAAGTGGCAACGCAGGTGGATAAGGTAGTCAAGAAGGCATACGGCATGCTTGTTCATCGGTCGGGGCATAGAGTATAAAAATTGAAAAGTCATGTTGCAGCTGTACAGAACCTTAGTTCGGCCACACTTAGAATATTGCGTGCAATTCTGGTCACCACACTACCAGAAGGACGTGGAGGCTTTGCAGAGGGTACAGAAGAGGTTTACCAGGATGTTGCCTGGTCTGGAGGGCATTAGCTATGAGGAGAGGTTGGATAAACTCGGATTGTTTTCACTGGGACGACGGAGGTGGAGGGGTGACATGATGGAGGTTTACAAAGTTATGAGCGGCATGGACAGAGTGGATAGTCAGAAGCTTTTTCCCAGGGTGGAAGAGTCAGTTACTTGGGGACATATGTTTAAGGTGAGAGGGGCAAAGTTTAGAGGGAATGTGCGAGGCAAGTTCTTTACACAGAGGGTGGTGAGTGCCTGGAACTTGCTGCCGGGGGATGTGGTGGAAGCAGGTACGATAGCAACGTTTAAGAGGCATCTTGACAAATACATGAATAGGAAGGGAATAGAGGGATACGGTCCCTGGAAGTGCAAAAGGTTTTAGTTTAGGCAGGCATCAAGATGGAGGCTTGGAGGGCCGAATGGCCTGTTCCTGTGCTGTACTGTTCTTTGTTCTTTGTTCTGCATCTCTCTGGCAAGACAGTGCTAGCCCAGTGACTGCAGAATGGTTGGTGGAAGGCGGCAGACTTTGGGCTGGATTTTATGGGCCCCTCTGAGGCAGGGTCAGAGTTGGGGGGTGGCCGTAGAATTGCAACAGGAGGCAGGGAGTGGAGGGCCCATCACCTCCTCGACGCAAAGTAATTTTGTCAGGGGCGGGTTCGGCCTATGGCGGCCTTCCCGCCCACAGGCCAACTAAGGCCCTTAAGTGGCCTATTTAACCAGCGGTGAGGGGTGGGGAGCGGGGAGGCTTCTGCCACACGGAGTTTTCCCAGTAATGGAAAGCACCTTCCCTGCAGGTTTGCTGGGGGTCTCTCCGCCGTGGGCAACCTCTGGCCCACGGAGGACCTGGGCTGGGAAATGCTCGAAGTCCTTGGACCCCCACCTCTGCACTTCATGCCCCCCTTCCCTCCACACCTCCACAATTGTGGTTCCATGACAGGCAGAGACAGGAGAATTTAGAATGGGAAATAGAGAAATGGCAGAGAAGCTAAATAATTACTTTGTATCTGTCTTTCTGGAGTCGGTACAAGAGGTCTCCCTGAAATAATTGAGATCCAAGGGACTATTGAGAATGAGGAACTGAAAGAAATTACAATTCGTAAAAAAGTAGTATTGGAGAAAGTAATGGGATTGAAAGTTGATAAATCCACGGGACCCGATGAACTTCACCCCAAAGTGTTGAAAAAGATCTCGACAGAGATAGTGGATGATTTGCTGATCATCTTTCAAAATTACAAAATTCATCAATGGTGCCTGCAGATTGCAAATGTAACTCCACTGTTTAAGAAAGAAGGGAGAGAGAAAATGGGGAACTACAGTCTTGTTGGGCTGAATTTTACTGACCCCTTAACATCAGGGGTTGTGTCAGGGGGTCCTGGAAAATCCTTCAGGGCGAGACCAACCACAGGCCTTGACGCCGGAAAGGCCTCGCCCCATTTTACCAGTGCCGTTGAGGCCTCGGGGTAGCCCCTCCCAACCCCCCTCCCCCACTGCTCATCAGAAAAACCATCATTAACATATGTATATTAATTACACTTGCAGAATAATGACTTACCTTGTGGTGACAGCGGTCCCACACCAATGTTCCTGCCAGTGGGGATGGAGAATTTACATTTTTTGGGGGGCATGAAAAATAATGAAGTGCTTATTCATTGAGTGGGGAGGAGAGGGGATTGGATGTTTAGTTTAGTTTCGAGATACAGCACTGAAACAGGCCCTTTCGCCCACCGAGTCTGTGCTGATCATCTACCACCCATTTATAGTAATCCTACATTCATCCCATATTCCTACCAAACATCCCCACCTTCCCCTACCACCTACCTATACTTGGGACAATTTATAATGGCCAATTTACCTATCAACCTGCAGGTCTTTGGCTGTGGGAGGAAACCGGAGCACCCGATGAAAACCCACGTGGTCACAGGGAGAACTTGCAAACTCCACACAGGCAGTACCCAGAATTGAACCCGGGTCACTGGAGCTGTGAGGCTGCGGTGCTAACCACTGCGCCTCAATTTTTTTCAAATCATTTCATAAATCTGTGGCTTTAAAAATTTAAATAAAATCCTGAAGCCCTTTAAAAATGGCACCTGTGCGGTGGCTCCAGCCGTTGTTGGCGGAGATGGAGCACGTGCCCCTCGGGCGGGCGTTCACCCCCCTCCCCGTTAATGAAACACCGCCTGATGTCAGTAGAAGGGAAAATACTAGAATCTGTTTTAAAGGATGTGATTACTGGACACTTAGAAAATAATGGGCTGAGTCAACATGGATTTATGAAGAGAAAATCATGTTTGACAAACTGGATGTTACTAGGAGAGTGGATAAGGGAGAATCAGTGGATGTGGTGTATTTGGACTTTCAGAAAGCTTTTGATAAAGCCCCACATAGGTAAGTAAGCAAAATTAAAGTGCATGGGATTTGGGGTAATATGCTGGATGGCACAGTGGCGCAGTGGTTAGCACCGTAGCCTTATATCTCTAGTGGCCTAGGTTCAGTTCTGAGTACTACCTCTGTGGAGTTTGCAAGTTCTCCCTGTGACTGTGAGGGTTTTCACCAGGTGCTCCAGTTTCCTCCCACAGCCAAAGACTGGCAGGTTGATAGGTAAATTGGCCTGAACTTTGAGCCTTGAAGCTCCCAGTTCGACAATCCAAGAAACTAGATACATGAAAATCAGTTACAGCATGTTTAAAATTATCGTTTTTGTATCTTCATACTTTTCGTTTTGAAGTAGTGGGTGTTAGTATAACACTTTACAGGCTGGTTTATAATCCACTAGGCTGCAACAGGAACACATTTTATGACCGTAACCATCTTTACACCAGTCTGTAGGGTGGTAAATCCTATATGTCACCCAGCTGACATGAAAAACTCTCTGGATAATCAACCCAGAGCCTGAGCTCTGATCTCTATTCATGTGTACAGTTTATAGTGCTAAGGGAAGTGAGGTTTGAAATTGTGGAGGCACTAACCATAGTTTTTTAGCCTTGCTTAGACTTGGTGGTGGTTCCAGAGGACTGGAGAATTGCAAATGTTCCACCCTTGTCCAAAAAAGGCTGCAAAGATAAGTCCAGCAACTATAGGCCAGTCAGTTTCACTTCGGCGGTGGGGAAACTTCTAGAAATAATAACTTGGGACAAAATTAATTGTCACATGAACAAATGTGGGTTAATTAAGGAAAGCCAGTATGGGTTTCTTCAGAGAAAATCAGGTTTAACTAACTTGCTGGAGTTTTTTGAGGAGGAAACAGAGAGGGTTGATGAGGGCAATGCTGCTGATGTGGTGTACATGGACTTCCAAAAGGCATTTGATACAGTGTCACACAGAGACTTGTGAGCAAAGTTAAAGCTCTTGGAATAAAAGAGACGGTAGTAACACGGATACTGAATTGGCTGAGTGGCAGGAAACAAACAGCAGTGGTTAATGGATGTTTTTCTTTCGGCTAGAGGAAGGTTAGCCGTGTTGAGACCCTTGCTTTTCCTGATATGTATTAATGACCTAGACCTTGGTATACAGGGCACAAATTCAAAGTCTGCAGATTAGATGAAACTAGGAAGCATTGTGAACTGAGGAGGATAATGTATCGAACTTCAAAAGGACATAGACAAGTTGTTGGAATGGACGAGATAAACTAAAGTGTATAATTCTAAAGGGGATGCAGGAACAGAGGGAAAGGTCCTCCTCAAAACCTGCCTCATTCGTTAGGTCACCAACACTATTATCTCCTTCCTTGGCTCAATGTAAATTGTTGACTGATTACACTTCTGTGAAGTATCTTGGGATTTTTTTCAACATTAAAAGCACCATATGAATGCAATATTGTTGTTTTTGTCATCGCCCTCATTATGATTCCTCCCTCAACCAATACTATCAAAAAATAAGCGATTGGATCATTCACCACACTGTCTGACATTGGTGGGGAAGATTAGCTGCAACTCGTTTATGTAACAGCAGCCACTGCTTCAATGTAATCTCCTCGGCTGCTTTCAATTACCTGAGGGGGTCGGGGAATAATGGTTCTCTGCCTCTCCCAGGAAGTTACATAACTGCGGGGTGCTCTCAAAGCATCTAACCATGATGGACCAGGCATCCTGCATTTGGGGTAGGCTTGATGGACCAACTGGTCCTTTCCTGTCCATCAATTTTATATGTTCATATGTACTCTAGAAGTGACGTGCTTTGAGATCTTTCACTGACATGATCACACATCATATACATCTTATCTAAAGGTGAAGGAGGTTTATAGTGGACTATCTGGCACTCAGTGCCAGTTTTATTGGTGCCTTGGAGATCCTTGTGTTGCATCACCTTCTGCATGAAGTAGCTTCAGTGATGTCACCCCCTCACTTCCTGGAATGACTCTATGGTAAAGATCAGGATGTTGTGAGTTCACACTGACCTTCCAGCTACTAGACTCCAGGAATTCATGCTACAAGCTGGGCAGTCTGTATCCACAGGCAGCAGAGTGGCTTCCAGATCAATCTGGAGTTTAGGCCACCCCTCTCCTCCAACTTTGATAATGTAACTGACTCCTTGGACTGGATTTTATTTCTGCAGGCGACGTGCCAGAAGATGGAAGGGACAATCCTGCCTCATCCCTTTATTGGACTCCCATCCGAATTCAATGGCGGGCAGGTTATTAACTGCCTGCCGTCCCATTTAAGGGACAAGAACCCTGCCTGTGATTTGCTGGAAGCTCAGCTCTACAGCAATGCCAGTGGAAGTGGTGGCCATTGCTAGAACTGCAGGAAGCTTGGGACCAGGATCAGACATGGAGCCTGGACTGCAGGTAAGTGGGGCTGGCTCACCTTGGCCAGTCAGGCATGCCCTGGTGAGGGGTGGTAGGGGAGTGGATGGTTGTTGAGGGAAGGGGGATGGGTGTTGGTGTAGGGGCAGCCTTTGCTGCTGGGGACCCTCCCTGGGCCATAGGTTGGCTCCTGCCTCCTACAGGGAGGAATGGATGGTCTCCCCATGTGGCGGAGGCCCCAACCAAAACATCCCCCCACTCCCCGCACCGCCAGCCACTGGTTAAATGCCAACCGTGACAGGAACAGGCCCTATGTGACCATTAATTGGCCACTTTGGATCTCAATGGTCACTGGGTGGAAAGACTGTTCTTGGCCTACACCCCCACCTCTAAAAAAATTGAATGGCATTGGGAAGGCAACGGGCCCTCCCCCCAGCAAACAGTCCCTCACTATTTAATGGGCCCCTCCACCTCCCTGCCCATCCCCTGAGGGCTGATAAAATTCAGCCCCTTCTGTTTCCCCTTTGGTCACATCACCGGGTCTCCCTCTCAAAGATTTCAATGCCACTAATAAAAAAAAAATGGTTTTCCCAAAATGACCAACAAATTCACAATGGGTTCTATAAATGGTGATTCCTGTCCAAAGCAAGGGGAAGCTGTCATTTACTGTATTAGACTATGGATCTCCAGGATTCAAAATCAGGATAATTGGCAAGTGTGGGCAGCTGCTTGTTTGACTTCACAACTTGGTGTTCCACTGCCCTTTAAATGACAGGTCTGTGAAGGACCACTGTGTAGGCCACAACCAACGCTGTCTACAAGGAGAGAAAATATACTATCATGAAGACCCCCCTCACCTGCCAAAAATGGGGCACATTAATTTTGTCATATTAACATTAATTTTAAAGTGTTGCTGGAGTGAAGAAATTACTTGTTTAAAGAGAGATCACCAGACACTTGGCTGCAGGACATTTGCATACTAAGAGACAGTGCTTGGAGAGACAAAAGAATTGCTCACGATTCAATTAACAGAGATTGGGCTTGGCAATGGTGATCCACATCTTGTTGGTGTAAGATATAGCACGACACCCCGTCCCCTCACCGAGAGCTTTGGAATCCAGAAACTGCAAGAGCGGTTGATCCCAAATAAGTCGAACCTGCTGGCCAAGTTGGGAGTTTTGAATTGTGCACACAGGACAGTTTTGTCAGACTGCCGATTGCAACTGAACCTGGAACAAGACAGCCTCTCTCCTGCCTGGCGCTCTCTCTCGCTTTCTCACAAGCCTCCAGACCTCCTGAGGTCATTTAAACCTCCTTGCCTTACAATTGATCTGATGAAATGTCACAGACCTGAAACGTTAACTCTGCTTCTCTCTTCACAGTTGCTGCCTGACCTGCTGAGTATTTCCAGCACTTTTTTTATTTCAGATTTCCAGCATCTGCAGTATTTTGCTTTTATGATTCTTCAAGTGTTCTGCTTTCATATCCCTAATAATAGATTCTAGCAGTTTCCCATGATCTGACACTTGAACATCTTAATTTGGGGGAAATTCTGCTGGAACAATTTGTCCAACACTCCCATTTCGACATCTCTTGTCATAAATACTTTGAGTGACTCTGGTGCAGTGGATGCTTTATGGGTGATTTTAATCTGCATATAAACTGGACAATTCAAATTGGCAAGGGTAGCATGGAAGACGTATTTATAGAGTGCCTCGGGGTTTGTTACTTACAGCAATATTTTGCAGTGACCAGGGACCAGGCTATTTTAGCTTTGGTATTGTGTAATGAGGTAGGATTAATAAGAGATCTTGTAGTTGAAGATTCTCTAGGGGGAAGTGATCATAACATGGTTGAATTTCAAATTCAGTTTGAGGGTGAGCAACTTGGCTCTCAAACCAGTGTCTTCAACTTAAACAAGGGCAATTACAGAGGTATGAAGAAAGAGTTGTCTAAAGCGGGCTGGGAAAATAGACTACAGCAGAAGTCAGTAGATGAGCAGTGGCAGACTTTTAAGCAGATATTTCAAAGCACTCAAAAAAATTTTATTCCAGTCAGAAGGAAGGACTCGAAGAGAAGGATGAACCACCCATGGATAATAAAGGACGTTAAGGAGAGTATCAAACCAAAAACAAAGGTGTACAATGTAGCGAACATGTAACAATCTTTATCACGAGGGAAAAAGGTGCTGGACAAACTGATTGGACAAAAGGCAGACAAGACACCAGGACCTGATGACCTGCATCCAAGGGTTTTAAAAGAAGTGGCTGCAGAGATAGTGGAGGCATTGATCATAATATACCAAAACTCACTGGATTCCGGTAGGATACCAGTGGATTGGAAAACTGTTAATGTGACACCCCTATTCTAGAAAGGAGGGAAACAGAAAGCAGGAAACTACAGACCAGTTAGCTTAACATCAGTCATTGGGAAAATGGGAGAGTCCATTATGAAGGAAGAAATAGCAGGACATTTAGAAAAAACATAATGCAATCAAACACCCCACTCACTCCCCACTTCCCCCCCCCCCCGCTGTCTCCCACACCCCACTCACTCCCCACTTCCCCCCACCGCTGTCTCCCACACCCCACTCACTCCCCACTTCCCCCCCCGCTGTCTCCAACACCCCACTCACTCCCCACTTCCCCCCCCGCTGTCTCCAACACCCCACTCACTCCCCACTTCCCCCCCCCCACTGTCTCCATCACCCCACTCACTCCCCACTTCCCCCCCCGCTGTCTCCATCACCCCACTCACTCCCCACTTCCCCCCCCGCTGTCTCCATCACCCCACTCACTCCCCACTTCCTCCCACCCCCGCTGTCTCCATCACCCCACTCACTCCCCACTTTCCCCCCCGCTGTCTCCATGACCCCACTCACTCCCCACTTCCCCCCCGCTGTCTCCATCACCCCACTTACTCCCCACTTCCCCCCCGCTGTCTCCATCACCCCACTCACTCCCCACTTCCTCCCACCCCCGCTGTCTCCATCACCCCACTCACTCCCCACTTCCCCCCCCCGCTGTCTCCATCACCCCACTCACTACCCACTTCCCCCCCCCCGCTGTCTCCATCACCCCACTCACTCCCCACTTCCCCCCCGCTGTCTCCAACACCCCACTCACTCCCCACTTCCCCCCCCCGCTGTCTCCATCACCCCACTCACTCCCCACTTCCCCCCACCCCGCTGTCTCCCACACCCCACTCACTCCCCACTTCCTCCCACCCCCGCTGTCTCCCACACCCCACTCACTCCCCACTTCCCCCCCTGCTGTCTCCATCACCCCACTCACTCCCCACTTCCCCCCCCCCGCTGTCTCCATCACCCCACTCACTCCCCACTTCTCCCCCCGCTGTCTCCAACACTCCACTCACTCCCCACTTCCCCCCCCCCCTCTGTCACCCACACCCCACACCCCACTCACACCCCACTTCCCCCCCCCGCTGTCTCCATCACCCCACTCACTCCCCACTTCCCCCCCCCGCTGTCTCCATCACCCCACTCACTCCCCACTTCCCCCCCGCTGTCTCCCACACCCCACTCACTCCCCACTTCCCCCCCTGTTGTCTCCATCACCCCACTCACTCCCCACTTCCCCCCCCCCGCTGTCTCCATCACCCCACTCACTCCCCACTTCCCCCCCCGCTGTCTCCAACACTCCACACACACCCCACTTCCCCCCCCCTCTGTCACCCACATCCACTCACTCCCCACTTCCCCCCCCCCGCTGTCTCCATCACCCCACTCACTCCCCACTTCCCCCCCCGCTGTCTCCAACACTCCACACACACCCCACTTCCCCCCCCCTCTGTCACCCACATCCACTCACTCCCCACTTCCCCCCCCCGCTGTCTCCATCACCCCACTCACTCCCCACTTCCCCCCCCCGCTGTCTCCCACACTCCACTCACTCCCCACTTACCCCCCCCGCTGTGTCCAACACCCCACTCACTCCCCACTTCCCCCCCCGCGGTCTCCAACACACCACTCACTCCCCACTTCCCCCCCCGCTGTCCCCATCACCCCACTCACTCCCCACTTCCCCCCACCCCGCTGTCTCCCACACCCCATTCACTCCCCACTTCCTCCCACCCCCGCTGTCTCCCACACCCCACTCACTCCCCACTTCCCCCCCCCGCTGTCTCCATCACCCCACTCACTCCCCACTTCCTCCCACCCCCGCTGTCCCCATCACCCCACTCACTCCCCACTTCCCCCCACCCCGCTGTCTCCCACACCCCACTCACTCCCCACTTCCTCCCACCCCCGCTGTCTCCCACACCCCACTCACTCCCCACTTCCCCCCCCCGCTGTCCCCATCACCCCACTCACTCCCCACTTCCCCCCCCCCGCTGTCTCCATCACCCCACTCACTCCCCACTTCCCCCCCGCTGTCTCCCACACCCCACTCACTCCCCACTTCCCCCCCTGTTGTCTCCATCACCCCACTCACTCCCCACTTCCCCCCCCCGCTGTCTCCATCACCCCACTCACTCCCCACTTCCCCCCCCGCTGTCTCCAACACTCCACTCAGTCCCCACTTACCCCCCCCGCAGTGTCCAACACCCCACTCACTCCCCACTTCCCCCCCCCACTGTCTCCAACACCCCACTCACCCCCCACTACTCCCCCCGCTGTCTCCATCACCCCACTCACTCCCCACTTCCCCCCCCCGCTGTCTCCAACAACCCACTCACTCCCCACTTCCCCCCCCCCCCCGCTGTCTCCATCACCCCACTCACTCCCCACTTCCCCCCCCGCGGTCTCCAACACACCACTCACTCCCCACTTCCCCCCCCGCTGTCCCCATCACCCCACTCACTCCCCACTTCCCCCCACCCCGCTGTCTCCCACACCCCATTCACTCCCCACTTCCTCCCACCCCCGCTGTCTCCCACACCCCACTCACTCCCCACTTCCCCCCCCCGCTGTCTCCATCACCCCACTCACTCCCCACTTCCTCCCACCCCCGCTGTCCCCATCACCCCACTCACTCCCCACTTCCCCCCACCCCGCTGTCTCCCACACCCCACTCACTCCCCACTTCCTCCCACCCCCGCTGTCTCCCACACCCCACTCACTCCCCACTTCCCCCCCCCCGCTGTCCCCATCACCCCACTCACTCCCCACTTACCCCCACCCCGCTGTCTCCCACACCCCACTCACTCCCCACTTTCTCCCACCCCCGCTGTCTCCCACACCCCACTCACTCCCCACTTCCCCCCCCGCTGTCTCCATCACCCCACTCACTCCCCACTTCCCTCCCCGCTGTCTCCAACACTCCACTCAGTCCCCACTTCCCCCCCCCCGCTGTGTCCATCACCCCACTCACTCCCCACTTCCCACCCCGCTGTCTCCATCACCCCACTCACTCCCCACTTCCCCCCCCGCTGTCTCCAACACTCCACTCACTCCCCACTTCCCCCCCCGCTGTCTCCATCAGCCCACTCATTCCCCACTTCCCCCCCCCGCTGTCTCCATCACCCCACTCACTCCCCACTTCCCCCCCCGCTGTCTCCCACACTCCACTCACTCCCCACTTACTCCCTCCCGCTGTCTCCATCACCCCACTCACTCCCCACTTCCCCCCCCGCTGTCTCCAACACTCCACTCACTCCCCACTTCCCGCCCCCACTGTCTCCAACACCCCACTCACTCCCCACTTCCCCCCCCGCTGTCTCCATCACCCCACTCACTCCCCACTTCCCCCCCCGCTGTCTCCAACAACCCACTCACTCCCCACTTCCCCCACCCGCTGTCTCCAACACCCCACTCACTCCCCACTTCCCCCCCCGCTGTCTCCAACACCCCACTCACTCCCCAGTTCCCCCCCCCGCTGCCTCCATCACCCCACTCACTCCCCACTTCCCCCCCCGCTGTCTCCATCACCCCACTCACTCCCCACTTCCCCCCGCCCACTGTCTCCATCACCCCACTCACTCCCCACTTCCCCCCCTCCGCTGTCTCCGACACCCCACTCACTCCCCACTTCCCCCCCCCCGCTGTCTCCAACACCCCACTCACTCCCCACTTCCCCCCCCGCTGTCTCCATCACCCCACTCACTCCCCACTTCCCCCCCCGCTGTCTCCAACACCCCACTCACTCCCCACTTCCCCCCCCCGCTGTCTCCAACACCCCACTCACTCCCCACTTCCCCCCCCGCTGTCTCCAACACCCCACTCACTCCCCACTTCCCCCCCCCGCTGTCTCCCACACCCCACTCACTCCCCACTTCCCCCCCCCGCTGTCTCCATCACCCCACTCACTCCCCACTTCCCCCCCCGCTGTCTCCATCACCCCACTCACTCCCCACTTCCCCCCCCCCGCTGTCTCCAACACTCCACTCACTCCCCACATCCCCCCCCGCTGTCTCCATCAGCCCACTCATTCCCCACTTCCCCCCCCCGCTGTCTCCATCACCCCACTCACTCCCCATTTCCCCCCCCCCCCGCTGTCTCCCACACCCCACTCACTCCCCACTTCCCCCCCCGCTGTCTCCAACACTCCACTCACTCCCCACTTCCCCCCCCGCTGTCTCCATCACCCCACTCACTCCCCACTCCCCCCCCCGCTGTCTCCATCACCCCACTCACCCCCCACTTCCCCCCGCGCTGTCTCCATCACCCCACTCACTCCCCACTTCCGCCCCCGCTGTCTCCATCACCCCACTCACTCCCCACTTCCCCCCCCGCTGTCTCCAACACTCCACTCACTCCCCACTTCCCCCCCCGCTGTCTCCAACACCCCACTCACTCCCCACTTCCCCCAGCCCGCTGTCTCCAACACCCTACTCACTCCCCACTTCCCCCCCCGCTGTCTCCATCACCCCACTCACTCCCCACTTCCCCCCCCGCTGTCTCCATCACCCCACTCACTCCCCACTTCCCCCCCCGCTGTCTCCAACACCCCACTCACTCCCCACTTCCCCCCCCGTTGTCTCCATCACCCCACTCACTCCCCACTTCCCCCCCCGCTGTCTCCATCACCCCACACACTCCCCACTCCCCCCCCCGCTGTCTCCATCACCCCACTCACTCCCCACTTCCCCCCCCGCTGTCTCCATCACCCCACTCACTCCCCACTTCCCCCCCCGCTGTCTCCATCACCCCACTCACTCCCCACTTCCCCCCCCGCTGTCTCCATCACCCCACTCACTCCCCACTTCCCCCCCCCGCTGTCTCCATCACCCCACTCACTCCCCACTTCCCCCCCCGCTGTCTCCATCACCCCACTCACTCCCCACCTCCCCCCCCCGCTGTCTCCAACACCCCACTCACTCCCCACTTCCCGCCCGCTGTCTCCATCACCCCACTCACTCCCCACTTCCCCCCCCCCCGCTGTCTCCCACACCCCACTCACTCCCCACTTCCTCCCACCCCCGCTGTCTCCCACACCCCACTCACTCCCCACCTCCCCCCCCGCTGTCCCCAACACCCCACTCACTCCCCACTTCCCCCCCGCTGTCTCCAACACCCCACTCACTACCCACTTCCCCCCCCGCTGTCTCCAACACCCCACTTACTCCCCACTTCCCCCCCCCGCTTTCTCCATCACCCCACTCACTCCCCACTTCCCCCCCCTCCGCTGTCTCCCACACCCCACTCACTCCCCACTTCCCCCCCCCCGCTGTCTCCATCACCCCACTCACTCCCCACTTCCCCCCCCGCTGTCTCCATCACCCCACTCACTCCCCACTTCCCCCCCCGCTGTCTCCATCACCCCACTCACTCCCCACTTCCCCCCCCCTGCTGTCTCCATCACCCCACTCACTCCCCACTTCCCCCCCCCGCTGTCTCCAACACCCCACTCACTCCCCACTTCCCCCCCGCTGTCTCCATCACCCCACTCACTCCCCACTTCCCCCCCCCCGCTGTCTCCCACACCCCACTCACTCCCCACTTCCTCCCACCCCCGCTGTCTCCCACACCCCACTCACTCCCCACCTCCCCCCCCGCTGTCCCCAACACCCCACTCACTCCCCACTTCCCCCCCCGCTGTCTCCAACACCCCACTCACTACCCACTTCCCCCCCCGCTGTCTCCAACACCCCACTCACTCCCCACTTCCCCCCCCCGCTTTCTCCATCACCCCACTCACTCCCCACTTCCCCCCCCTCCGCTGTCTCCCACACCCCACTCACTCCCCACTTCCCCCCCCCCGCTGTCTCCATCACCCCACTCACTCCCCACTTCCCCCCCCTCCGCTGTCTCCCACACCCCACTCACTCCCCACTTCCCCCCCCCCGCTGTCTCCATCACCCCACTCACTCCCCACTTCCCCCCCCGCTGTCGCCATCACCCCACTCACTCCCCACTTCCCCCCCCGCGGTCTCCATCACCCCACTCACTCCCCACTTCCCCCCCCGCTGTCTCCATCACCCCACTCACTCCCCACCTCCCCCCCCGCTGTCCCCAACACCCCACTCACTCTCCACTTCCCCCCCCGCTGTCTCCAACACCCCACTCACTACCCACTTCCCCCCCCGCTGTCTCCAACACCCCACTTACTCCCCACTTCCCCCCCCCGCTTTCTCCATCACCCCACTCACTCCCCACTTCCCCCCCCTCCGCTGTCTCCCACACCCCACTCACTCCCCACTTCCCCCCCCCCGCTGTCTCCATCACCCCACTCACTCCCCACTTCCCCCCCCGCTGTCTCCATCACCCCACTCACTCCCCACTTCCCCCCCCGCTGTCTCCATCACCCCACTCACTCCCCACTTCCCCCCCCCCGCTGTCTCCATCACCCCACTCACTCCCCACTTCCCCCCCCCGCTGTCTCCAACACCCCACTCACTCCCCACTTCCCCCCCGCTGTCTCCATCACCCCACTCACTCCCCACTTCCCCCCCCCGCTGTCTCCCACACCCCACTCACTCCCCACTTCCTCCCACCCCCGCTGTCTCCCACACCCCACTCACTCCCCACCTCCCCCCCCGCTGTCCCCAACACCCCACTCACTCCCCACTTCCCCCCCCGCTGTCTCCAACACCCCACTCACTACCCACTTCCCCCCCCGCTGTCTCCAACACCCCACTCACTCCCCACTTCCCCCCCCCGCTTTCTCCATCACCCCACTCACTCCCCACTTCCCCCCCCTCCGCTGTCTCCCACACCCCACTCACTCCCCACTTCCCCCCCCCCCCGCTGTCTCCATCACCCCACTCACTCCCCACTTCCCCCCCCGCTGTCTCCAACACCCCACTCACTCCCCACTTCCACCCCCGCTGTCTCCAACACCCCACTCACTCCCCACTTCCCCCCCCGCTGTCTCCATCACCCCACTCACTCCCCACTTCCCCCCCCGCTGTCTCCATCACCCCACTCACTCCCCACTTCCCCCCCCGCTGTCTCCAACACCCCACTCACTCCCCACTTCCCCCCCGCTGTCTCCATCACCCCACTCACTCCCCACTTCCCCCCCCGCTGTCTCCATCACCCCACTCACTCCCCACTTCCCCCCCCCGCTGTCGCCATCACCCCACTCACTCCCCACTTCCCCCCCCGCGGTCTCCATCACCCCACTCACTCCCCACTTCCCCCCCCGCTGTCTCCATCACCCCACTCACTCCCCACTTCCCCCCCCCGCTGTCGCCATCACTTCACTCACTCCCCACTTCCCCCCCCGCGGTCTCCATCACCCCACTCACTCCCCACTTCCCCTCCCGCTGTCTCCATCACCCCACTCACTCCCCACTTCCCCCCCCCGCTGTCTCCATCACCCCACTCACTCCCCACTTCCTCCCACCCCCGCTGTCTCCCACACCCCACTCACTCCCCACCTCCCCCCCCGCTGTCTCCAACACCCCACTCACTCCCCACTTCCCCCCCCCGCTGTCTCCAACACCCCACTCACGCCCCACTTCCCCCCCCCGCTGTCTCCATCACCCCACTCACACCCCACTTCCCCCCCCTCCGCTGTCTCCCACACCCCACTCACTCCCCACTTCCCCCCCCCCGCTGTCTCCATCACCCCACTCACTCCCCACTTCCCCCCCCGCTGTCTCCAACACCCCACTCACTCCCCACTTCCCCCCCCGCTGTCTCCAACACCCCACTCACTCCCCACTTCCCCCCCCGCTGTCTCCAACACTCCACTCACTCCCCACTTCCCCCCCCGCTGTCTCCAACACTCCACTCACACCCCACTTCCCCCCCCCTCTGTCACCCACACCCCACTCACTCCCCACTTCCCCCCCCCCGCTGTCTCCATCACCCCACTCATTCCCCACTTCCCCCCCCCGCTGTCTCCAACACCCCACTCACTCCCCACTTCCCCCCCCCGCTGTCTCCAACACTCCACTCACTCCCCACTTCCCCCCCCCGCTGTCTCCAACACCCCACTCTCTCCCCACTTCCCCCCCCCGCTGTCTCCAACACCCCACCCACTCCCCACTTCCCTCCCCCCGCTGTTACCCACACCCTGCTCTCTCCCCGCTTCCCCCCCCGCTGTCTCCCACACCCCACTCTCTCCCCGCTTCCCCCTCCGTTGTCTCCCACACCCCGCTCTCTCCCCACTTCCCCCCCCCCGCTGTCTCCAACACTCCACTCACTCCCCACATCCCCCCCCGCTGTCTCCATCAGCCCACTCATTCCCCACTTCCCCCCCCCGCTGTCTCCATCACCCCACTCACTCCCCATTTCCCCCCCCCCGCTGTCTCCCACACCCCACTCACTCCCCACTTCCCCCCCTGCTGTCTCCATCACCCCACTCACTCCCCACTTCCCCCCCCGCTGTCTCCATCACCCCACTCACTCCCCACTTCCCCCCCCCCGCTGTCTCCATCACCCCACTCACTCCCCACTTCCCCCAGCCCGCTGTCTCCAACACCCTACTCACTCCCCACTTCACCCCCCGCTGTCTCCATCACCCCACTCACTCCCCACTTCCCCCCCCGCTGTCTCCATCACCCCACTCACTCCCCACTTCCCCCCCCCCGCTGTCTCCATCACCCCACTCACTCCCCACCTCCCCCCCCCGCTGTCTCCAACACCCCACTCACTCCCCACTTCCTGCCCGCTGTCTCCATCACCCCACTCACTCCCCACTTCCCCCCCCCCGCTGTCTCCCACACCCCACTCACTCCCCACTTCCTCCCACCCCCGCTGTCTCCCACACCCCACTCACTCCCCACCTCCCCCCCCGCTGTCCCCAACACCCCACTCACTCCCCACTTCCCCCCCCGCTGTCTCCAACACCCCACTCACTACCCACTTCCCCCCCCGCTGTCTCCAACACCCCACTTACTCCCCACTTCCCCCCCCCGCTTTCTCCATCACCCCACTCACTCCCCACTTCCCCCCCCTCCGCTGTCTCCCACACCCCACTCACTCCCCACTTCCCCCCCCCCCGCTGTCTCCATCACCCCACTCACTCCCCACTTCCCCCCCCGCTGTCTCCATCACCCCACTCACTCCCCACTTCCCCCCCCGCTGTCTCCATCACCCCACTCACGCCCCACTTCCCCCCCCCCCCGCTGTCTCCATCACCCCACTCACTCCCCACTTCCCCCCCCGCTGTCTCCATCACCCCACTCACTCCCCACTTCCCCCCCCCCCCGCTGTCTCCATCACCCCACTCACTCCCCACTTCCCCCCCCGCTGTCTCCATCACCCCACTCACTCCCCACTTCCCCCCCCGCTGTCTCCATCACCCCACTCACTCCCCACTTCCCCCCCCCGCTGTCTCCAACACCCCACTCACTCCCCACTTCCCCCCCGCTGTCTCCATCACCCCACTCACTCCCCACTTCCCCCCCCCCGCTGTCTCCCACACCCCACTCACTCCCCACTTCCTCCCACCCCCGCTGTCTCCCACACCCCACTCACTCCCCACCTCCCCCCCCGCTGTCCCCAACACCCCACTCACTCCCCACTTCCCCCCCCCGCTGTCTCCAACACCCCACTCACTCCCCACTTCCCCCCCCCCCGCTGTCTCCATCACCCCACTCACTCCCCACTTCCCCCCCCCGCTGTCTCCAACACCCCACTCACTCCCCACTTCCCCCCCGCTGTCTCCATCACCCCACTCACTCCCCACTTCCCCCCCCCCCGCTGTCTCCCACACCCCACTCACTCCCCACTTCCTCCCACCCCCGCTGTCTCCCACACCCCACTCACTCCCCACCTCCCCCCCCGCTGTCCCCAACACCCCACTCACTCCCCACTTCCCCCCCCCGCTGTCTCCATCACCCCACTCACTCCCCACTTCCCCCCCCGCTGTCTCCAACACCCCACTCACTCCCCACTTCCCCCCCCGCTGTCTCCAACACCCCACTCACTCCCCACTTCCCCCCCCCGCTTTCTCCATCACCCCACTCACTCCCCACTTCCCCCCCCTCCGCTGTCTCCCACACCCCACTCACTCCCCACTTCCCCCCCCCCGCTGTCTCCATCACCCCACTCACTCCCCACTTCCCCCCCCGCTGTCTCCAACACCCCACTCACTCCCCACTTCCCCCCCCGCTGTCTCCAACACCCCACTCACTCCCCACTTCCCCCCCCGCTGTCTCCAACACCCCACTCACTCCCCACTTCCCCCCCCGCTGTCTCCATCACCCCACTCACTCCCCACTTCCCCCCCCGCTGTCTCCATCACCCCACTCACTCCCCACTTCCCCCCCCGCTGTCGCCATCACCCCACTCACTCCCCACTTCCCCCCCCGCGGTCTCCATCACCCCACTCACTCCCCACTTCCCCCCCCGCTGTCTCCATCACCCCACTCACTCCCCACCTCCCCCCCCGCTGTCCCCAACACCCCACTCACTCCCCACTTCCCCCCCCGCTGTCTCCAACACCCCACTCACTACCCACTTCCCCCCCCGCTGTCTCCAACACCCCACTTACTCCCCACTTCCCCCCCCCCGCTTTCTCCATCACCCCACTCACTCCCCACTTCCCCCCCCTCCGCTGTCTCCCACACCCCACTCACTCCCCACTTCCCCCCCCCCGCTGTCTCCATCACCCCACTCACTCCCCACTTCCCCCCCCTCCGCTGTCTCCCACACCCCACTCACTCCCCACTTCCCCCCCCCCCCGCTGTCTCCATCACCCCACTCACTCCCCACTTCCCCCCCCGCTGTCTCCATCACCCCACTCACTCCCCACTTCCCCCCCCGCTGTCTCCATCACCCCACTCACTCCCCACTTCCCCCCCCCGCTGTCTCCATCACCCCACTCACTCCCCACTTCCCCCCCCCGCTGTCTCCAACACCCCACTCACTCCCCACTTCCCCCCCGCTGTCCCCAACACCCCACTCACTCCCCACTTCCCCCCCCGCTGTCTCCAACACCCCACTCACTACCCACTTCCCCCCCCGCTGTCTCCAACACCCCACTCACTCCCCACTTCCCCCCCCCGCTTTCTCCATCACCCCACTCACTCCCCACTTCCCCCCCCTCCGCTGTCTCCCACACCCCACTCACTCCCCACTTCCCCCCCCCCGCTGTCTCCATCACCCCACTCACTCCCCACTTCCCCCCCCGCTGTCTCCAACACCCCACTCACTCCCCACTTCCCCCCCCGCTGTCTCCAACACCCCACTCACTCCCCACTTCCCCCCCCGCTGTCTCCAACACCCCACTCACTCCCCACTTCCCCCCCCGCTGTCTCCATCACCCCACTCACTCCCCACTTCCCCCCCCGCTGTCTCCAACACCCCACTCACTCCCCACTTCCCCCCCCGCTGTCTCCAACACCCCACTCACTCCCCACTTCCCCCCCCGCTGTCTCCATCACCCCACTCACTCCCCACTTCCCCCCCCGCTGTCTCCATCACCCCACTCACTCCCCACTTCCCCCCCCCGCTGTCGCCATCACCCCACTCACTCCCCACTTCCCCCCCCGCGGTCTCCATCACCCCACTCACTCCCCACTTCCCCCCCCGCTGTCTCCATCACCCCACTCACTCCCCACTTCCCCCCCCCGCTGTCGCCATCACCCCACTCACTCCCCACTTCCCCCCCCGCGGTCTCCATCACCCCACTCACTCCCCACTTCCCCTCCCGCTGTCTCCATCACCCCACTCACTCCCCACTTCCCCCCCCCGCTGTCTCCATCACCCCACTCACTCCCCACTTCCTCCCACCCCCGCTGTCTCCCACACCCCACTCACTCCCCACCTCCCCCCCCGCTGTCTCCAACACCCCACTCACTCCCCACTTCCCCCCCCCGCTGTCTCCAACACCCCACTCACGCCCCACTTCCCCCCCCCGCTGTCTCCATCACCCCACTCACACCCCACTTCCCCCCCCTCCGCTGTCTCCCACACCCCACTCACTCCCCACTTCCCCCCCCCCGCTGTCTCCATCACCCCACTCACTCCCCACTTCCCCCCCCGCTGTCTCCAACACCCCACTCACTCCCCACTTCCCCCCCCGCTGTCTCCAACACCCCACTCACTCCCCACTTCCCCCCCCGCTGTCTCCAACACCCCACTCACTCCCCACTTCCCCCCCCGCTGTCTCCAACACTCCACTCACTCCCCACTTCCCCCCCCGCTGTCTCCAACACTCCACTCACACCCCACTTCCCCCCCCCTCTGTCACCCACACCCCACTCACTCCCCACTTCCCCCCCCCCGCTGTCTCCATCACCCCACTCATTCCCCACTTCCCCCCCCCGCTGTCTCCAACACCCCACTCACTCCCCACTTCCCCCCCCGCTGTCTCCAACACTCCACTCACTCCCCACTTCCCCCCCGCTGTCTCCAACACCCCACTCTCTCCCCACTTCCCCCCCCCGCTGTCTCCAACACCCCACCCACTCCCCACTTCCCCCCCCCCGCTGTTACCCACACCCTGCTCTCTCCCCGCTTCCCCCCCCCGCTGTCTCCCACACCCCACTCTCTCCCCGCTTCCCCCTCCGTTGTCTCCCACACCCCGCTCTCTCCCCTCTTCCCCCCCCCGCTGTCTCCCACATCCTGCTCTCTCCCCGCTTCCCCCCCCGCTGTCTCCCACACCCCACTCTCTCCCCACGTCCCCCTCTCACTGTCTCCCACACCCCACTCACTCCCCACGTGTCCCTCTCACTGTCTCCCACACCCCACTCTCCCCACGTCCCCCTCTCACTGTCTCCCACACCCCACTCTCTCCCCACGTCCCCCTCTCACTGTCTCCCACACCCCACTCTCTCCCCACGTCCCCCTCTCACTGTCTCCCACACCCCACTCTCTCTCCGCTTCCCTCCCCCCCGCTGTCATCCACATCCCACTCTCTCCCCACTTCCCCCCCCCCCGCTGTCTCCCACACCCTGCTCTCTCCCTGCTTCCCCCCCCCCCACTGTCTCCCACACCCCGCTCTCTCTCCGCTTCCCGCCCCGCTGTCTCCCACACCCCACTCTCTCCCCACGTCCCCCTCTCACTGTCTCCCACACCCCGCTCGCTCCCCGCTTCCCGCCCCGCTCGCTCCGACACAACTCTCTCTCCCCGCTTCCCCCCCTGTCTCCTACACCCCACTCTCTCCCCGCTTCCCCCTCACTGTCTCCCACACTCTCTCCCTGCTTCTCCGCTTGCTCTCTCTCCCACTATTTAGCTGATGACGTCATCTGGGCTTGCGCCAACTGGTCCTGGCAATGCGGAACACAGCGCACGTGCAGAGAGCAGGAGCCCGTTTGTGCATGTACGCAGGTTGGCGCAGGCGGTTGAAAATTAAATTCTACCTGAATGGGTACCTGAGAGGGTGCTCAGATTGGAGGGAAGCAAAAAGTGGTCACTTGTCAGGGGTGTGGGAACCAGGAGCAAGTATCAGAGAGGAATATCAAAGTGCACAGTATACTCGGGGAGATAGATAGCCCCAAAGTAGGGAATTGTCAATTATTATGTGGCGTCAGAGTAAGGGAGAAAGTAACAGTCTGAATCAGGGTTAATGAGCATGTATGTGAATGTACAGATTGTGGTTAATAAGACTGGTGAAATACAGGCACAGTTTACCATGTGGAAATATGATGTTGTGGCTACAACAGAGACCTGTCTTAAAGAAGGGCAGAACTGGGTGTTCAATATTCCTGGATACAAGGTGCTCGGGAAAGATAGAAAAGGGAAAAATGGGGGAGGGGTGGTGGTATTGATTAAGGAGAGCATTGCAGTGCTGGAGAAAAAGGCTGTCCCAGAGGGATCGAGGACAGAATCAATTTGGCTGGAGATAAGGAACAAAAAAGGTGCAGTTACATTGCTTAGTATTGTCTATAGGCCACCAGCTAGTGGGAATGATGTGGGGGAACAAAGTTTCAAGGAAATTACAGAGAGATGCAAAAATTATAGGGTCGTTATAATGGGGGGACTTTAATTATCCAAACATAGACTGGGATAATAGTAGTGTAAAGGGCAAGAGTAGTGAGAGGCAAGAGTTCCTCAAGTGTGTTCAGGAAAATTTTCTCCAATACTATGTTTGCTCGTCCAACAAAAAAGGAGGCACTGCTGGACCTGGATCTTGGGAATGAGGTGGGCCAAGCGGATCAAGGATCAGTATCAGTAGGAGAGCATTTAGAGGATAGTGATTATTGTATGATAAGGTTTAGGCTGACTTTGGAAAAGGACAAAGAGCAATCCAGAGTAAGAATAATTAAATGGGGGAAGGCCAACTTCAATGGGGTAAGAATGGTGCTGGGACGAATAAATTGGAGTAGAAAACTGTCAGGAAAACGGTAGATGAACAGTGGACTATTTTCAAAGAAGAGATAGTCCGGGCACAGTCCAGCTATGTTCCTTTGAATGGGAACAGTAGGGCAAACAAATCCAGAGCTCCCTGGATGACAAAAGAGGCAGAATTAAGATCAAGAAGAAAAAGTGTTCTTATGACAGACGCCAGGTAGAAAATACTATTGAGAACTAGGCTGAATATAGAAGTTCTAGAGAGGAAATGAAAAAGAAAATAAGGGAAGCAAAGCTAGCGCATGAAAAGAGACGGGCAGCTAGCATTAAGGAAATTCCAAAGTTTTCTTTCGGCATATAGATAGTAAAAGAGTAATAAAAGGAGGAGTGGGGCTGATTAGGGACCAGATAGGGAATTTACACATGGAGGCAGAGGGCATAGCTGAGGTATTAAATGAATACTTTGCATCTGTCTTTACCAAGGAAGAAGATTCAACCCAGGCAATGTTGAAAGAGGAGGTAATTCAGACACTACAGGGGTTTAAAATTGATAAAGAGGAAGTATTAGATAGGCTGTCTGTACTTAAAGTGGATAAAACACCAGGGCCGGATGAGATGCATCCAAGGATACTGAGGGAAGTGAGGGTGGGAATCACAGAGGCACTGGCCATAATTTTTCAGTCTTCCTTAGACTCGGGGGTGGTGCTACAGGACTGGAGAATTGCAAATGTTACAACCTTGTTCAAAAAAGGGTGTAAAGATAAGCCCAGCAACTACAGGCCAGTCAGTTTCACTTCAGTGGTGGGAAAACTTCCAGAAAAAATAACTCGGAACAAAATTAATAGTCACATGGACAAACGTGAGTTAATTAAGGAAAGCCAGAATGGATTTCTTCATGGAAGATCATGTTTAACTAATTGCTGGAGTTTTTTGAGGAGGTAACAGAGAGGGTTGATGAGGGCAAAGCTGTTGATGTGGTGAACATGGACTTTCAAAAGGTATTTGATACAGTGCCACACAACAGACCTGTGAGCAAACTTGTAGCTCATGGAATAAACGGGACGGTAGCAACATGAAAACGAAATTGGCTGAGTGACAGGAAACAAAGAGTAGTGGCTAATGGATGTTTTTCGGACTGGAGGAAGATTTGTAGTGGAGTTCCCCAGGGATCAGTGTGGGATCCTTGCTCTTCCTGATATATAGCTAGACCTTGGTGTACAGGGCACAATTTCAAAGCTTGCAGATGATACGGAACTGGAAGCATTATGAATTGTGAATTGAAGAGGACAGTATAGAACTTCAAAAGGACAAGACAAGTTGGTGGAACGGGCAGACAGGTGGCAGATGAAGATCAATGCAGAGAAATGTGAAGGGATTCATTTTGGTAGGAAGATCATGGAGAGACAATATAGAATAAAGGGTACAATTCTAAAGCGAGTGCAGGAGCTGAGAGACTTAAGTGTACATGTGTATAAGTCATTGAAGGACAGGTTGAGAGAGTGGTTAACAAAGTATCCTGGGCTTTATTAATAAGGGCAGAGACTGCAAGAGCTGGGAAGGTATGTTGAACTTGTATCAGACACTAGTTCAGCTTCAGCTGGAGTATTACATCAAGTTCTGGGCACCACCCTTTAGAGAAGATGTGAGGGCATTGGAGAGAGTCCAGAAAAGATTCACGAGAGTGGTTCCAGGGATGAAAAATTTCTGTTATGAAGATAGATTGGAGAAGTTAGAACTGTTTTCCTTGGAGAAGAGAAGGCTAAGAGTTGATTTGATGGAGATATTTGACATCATGAGGGCTCTGGACAGAGTAGATAGAGAGAAACTGTTCTCACTAGTGAAAGGATAGAGAATGAGAGAGCACAGATTTAAAATATTTTGTAAGAGAAGCAAAAGTGACATGAGGAAAAACTTCTTCACACAGCGAGTGGTTAAGGTCTGGAATGTACAGCCTGAGAACATGATGGAGGCAGGTTCAATTGAAGCATTCAAAATGGAATTATACAGTTATCTGAAAAGAAAGAATGTGTAGGGTTACGGGGAGAAGATGGGGAAGTGGCACTGAGGGAATTGATATTTCAGAGAGCCAGTGTGGTCACGATGGGCTGAATGGCCTCCTTCTGTACTGTAACAATTCTGTGACATCATGGGAAATCTGTAAGGTTTTAATTTGCTTAATTTATTGATAATTACAAATTAGAAAGTGCTGTTTGGACAGAGTGTAAGGTTGTGAATTGTGTGTGAGGGACTTTACTGACGAGGAGAATGAGGTGCAGTTTGATCTCTTTTCTTTTCTGCATTTTCAGCGTCCATGGTACAGGGGAAGAAGTCAATTGGCAAGAAACTGGTAAGTCATTCTCATTATTACACTTATTACATTAGCAATAATTAGTTTGTAAAGCTAAGGTATGGCAGGGCAGCTCGGCCGAGTGGAATGTGCCTCCTGTGGTATGTGGGAAATCGTGGACGCACCTTGTGTCCTTGACAAACACATCTGCAGGAAGTGTCACTGGCTGCAGAAGCTTGACCTCTGGGTTTGGAACTCGACCGGCAGTTGAAGTCACTGTGGTACATCCGCGAGGCAGAGAACTACGTGGATAGCACGTTTCAGCAGGCAGTCATCCCAGTGCTTCAGAGAACACAGGCAAAGAGGGGCTGGGTGGCTGCCAAACAGATAAAAAGGCCAAGGCAGGTAGTGCAGGAGTCCCCGGAGGGCATCCCACTTTCTAACCGATATTCAGTTCTGAGTACCGATGGGAGAAAGCGTTCCTCAGGAGAGTGCACTGAGAGTCATGACAAGAGCACCATGGGTGGCTCAGCTGTGCAGGGAGGGAGGAGAAATGACAGGAAATAGTGATAGAGGATTCTAGGGTTAGGGGGAACAGATAGGCGTTGCTGTGGTCGCAGATGTGATTCCAGGATGGTATGTTGCCTTCCTGCTGCAAGGGTCATGGATATCACCAAGCAGCTCCAGAGCATTCTGGAGGGGGAGGGTGCACAGCCAGAGGTTGTGGTCCACATTGGTACCAATGATATTGGAAGAAAGAGGGATGAGATCTTACAGGCTGAGTTTAGGGAGTTATGAAAGAGGTTAACAAGCAGAACCTCAAAGGTAGTAATCTCCGGATTACTCCCAAGGCCACGAAGAGATATTAGGAGAATACACCAGATGGATGAGTGGCTGGAGAGATGGTGCAGGAGGGAGGGCTTCAGATTTCTGGGGCATTGAGTCCAGTCCTGGGGAAGGTGGGACCTGTACAAACCAGACAGTCTACACCTGTACAGGACTGGAAGGAATATCCTTGCAGGAAGTTTTGATTTCAATTACCCAAATATCAACTGGGTCCCTTGCTGTTTGTGGTATATATTAATGATTTGGACGTAAATGTGGGAGGCATGATTGGGAAATTTGCTGATGACACAAAAATTGGCCATGTAGTTTTTATTGAAGAGGATAGCCAGAGACTCCAGAATGATATCCATGGTTTGGTTGAATGGGTAAAAAAGTGGCAAATGGAATTCAATCCAGAGAAGTGTGAGGTAATGCATTTGAGGAGGAAAAACAAAGCAAAGGAATACACAATAAACGGGAGGATATTGAGAGTTGTAGAAGAAGTGAGACCTTGGAGTGCATGTCTACAGGTCCCTGAAGGTGGCAGGACAGGTAGATAGAGTGGTGAAGAAGGTATATGGAATGCTTTCCTTTATTGGCTGAGGTACAGAATACAAAAGTGAGGATGTAATGCTGGAACTGTATAAAATGCTGGTAGGATCACAGCTGGAGTATTGTGTACAGTTCTGGTCCACCACATTGCAGGAAGAACAGAATTGCTCTGGAGAGAGTACAGAGGAGATTTACAAGAACGTTGCCAGAGCTTGAAAGTTGCAGCTATGAGGAAAGATTGGATTGGCTAGGGTTGTTTTCCTTAGAACAGAGGAGGCTCAGGGATGACTTAATTGAGGTGTGCAAAATTGGACAGGAAGGACTGCTTCCGCTAGCAGAGAGGTCAATTACTGGGGGCACAGATTTAGGGTGATTGGTCGAAGGATTAGAGGGGACATGAGGAAAATCTTTCTCACCCAGAGGGTGGTGGGTGTCTGGACTTCACTTTCAAGAATGGTGGTGGAGCAGAAATCCTCAACTCTTTTTAAAAGGTACCTGGACATGCACCTGAAGTGCTGTAACCTGCAAGGCTACAGACCAGGTGCTGGAAGGTGGGATTAGATTGGGTGGCTAGTTTTTTCAGCTGACACTGACATGATGAGCTGAATGGCCTCCTTCTGTGCTGTAATCTTTCCATGGTTCTATGGTTCACAAGTGTTGTTTACCTTAGGGATTTTACCTTCCCTTTTTCCTTTACTTTGGGGAGGGTTTTTTCCCCTAATCTGGCCCATGTCCTCGAGGACATTTCTGCTCCAGCTTCATTACACTCCCCTGTGGCCCTTCAACTAGGTGAGGCATCTCCCTCACATTTGGCTTGGCGTTTGGGAATTTTCCTTGTCTCTACTAAAATCTGTAAAAAAGGTTTCTGCTAACAACCTCTCTGCAGCATTTCCCTTAATCTCTGCTGCTTTTACCTCCATTCTTTTCCTTTCCTCTGGCTCTGTCTTGACTTCTTGTGGGATGTTTGGGACTTCCTCAGCCCTCAGCATCTGCATCATTCCCCTCAGTTTTTCCATTATCCATGGACAGCTGTAGACCCTCTGGAAACAATACTGTTTTTCATGCCAAGTTATTGCCCATCAATAGATCTGTCCCCTGAATTGGTACACTCAGAATGACACTGGCCATCACTACACTGGTGAGCAACTTACTATGCCGGTAAACTTTACCTAAGGGAACCCTTAAGCATTTCCCAATAAGTCTTTTTACCAGTACCATGGTATTTGTTCTGCTTTTGGGTGGTGTTTCTGTAAATGCAGGTCCAGTAGAGTTTGCAAATAACTGGTATGTCTGAGGACGGTTATTGCTTCGCCTGGTGTCTGGGATACAAAAGGAGTCATTTTCCAATTTTGTAAAATATTCTGGTATGTGTTCTTGGCTTATTGTGGAACGCATGCTTACTACTTTCATAGCTACGGACACGGGCTTGACAGCAGTGCCTCCTGTTGGTTTCTTGGAATACCAATAATTTGCCTGGATATGCCCAGATTTTCCACACTGAAAACACATCAGACGTGCCTCAACATCTTGGTTCCATCTTTTAAAGGTTGGACTTAGATCTGTTTTTCCTTCCCTACTCTCCTTTTCTCTTCAGCCCATTTCTGCTTCATCTATATCCATCTTATCTCTCCTTAGCCTATAAGAGTTATTAGACCCAAGTTTATTTTGAGTTACAGGCCTATGTGGTAATTTATAGGTGTCTGCTATGCTAGCTGCTTCCATGGCTTTTGAAACTCTTTGTTCCTCTATATGAGTTTTAAGGCTGTACAGGAGGCAGTTTTTGAACTTCTCTTTGAGTGCTCACACCCACCAGTCAAAGGCGAGTTGCTTAATTCACTCAAATTTGAGGGAGGTTTGAGTGGGCTTTCTGCAAGAGTTCCTAAAATGTCTGATGAAATACTTCCATTACTAACTCATTCACAGTCAGGATAACATTATTCATTTGCTCCTAGCTTGAGGAGATCTCGGAAAACAGGGAATACACCTTGCGAGCTTTTCCTGTTAACTGGCCCTGTAGCAGGAGAGTCAAGTTCCTTCAGGCCACTTTAACTGACCTACAAACTTCTCAAAGGATATAAAGAAGACTTCAATATCATCATCTTCAAATTTGAGTACTGACCAGGAATACTTTAAGAAGTCAAAGCTTGTCTCTGGACTAGGATCATTTGAATTATCAGCATCTTCTCCACTATGGAAAGATGATTTTCCCCCAGCCAATTCAATCTGTCTCATTTCACGATCTTTTTGTGCTTGAAGTTTCTTCTCAAAGTTTTCCCTCTGGAAAGCATTCTCTCTATTTCTCCTCTCATTCCTCATTTGTCACCTGAAATTCTAACTCAAGCCTCTGCTCTTGCAGGTGAATTTTTGCTGAGGTAACCTGGTCTGTTTCAGGTTCTCGATCTTCTGCCTGTTCCAGTTCTGGGATGAGGGAGAAATGCTCAGCCAGCACTTTTAGCACCTCGAGTCTTTTTGCCCTTTCCCTCACACAAAGTTTCACTTGGTCAGCTACTGTTCTGAACTGTTCGATGTTTAAGGTAGCTCAGTTATGCCAAGTTAAATCACCCTGTTCTTCAAATGATTTCCCGTTAAATCCAGCCATTCTATTTTTTACTGTTCATATACGCGAAGCTTGCTGCTGTAATCCTTTTTATTGAAAGAAACAATTTCAGCTATTGAACTTTTCCCTCTCTCTTCCAATTTATTTCTTTTAAGTTCAGATTCAGCTAATTTAAGTCCAGTTGGTTTGGATCGTGGATGCAGTTCCCAATTCTGTTACAGACAGAATTGAGAGAGAGCTGAAACCCCTGTTCTTTTCCCTTTACTGCCCATAATCAGTGTGTTTTTGAAAAGGAAGATTTGTGTGTTTCTGAACTCCTGAGTGTATAGCCAATTTGAATAAGCAGCAGCACGCTTTTCGTCAATGAATAATCTCATTTTGCCATTTTTTTCTTTGTTGAATGACTAGATTTGATATCCACAGCGATGAATCGATTTAGACAATGATCCCATCTGCTCATAGTCGTTTCAGCTCCTGTGACACTTCAGCATGGATTGCAAATGGTAACTGTCTCAAATGTTGTGAAACTGGTTGATTGAATGTGTCAATGCAAGGAACATGACAGTACCCCTTGATCTTCCCAAATCCAGTAACTAAGGAAGGATACTGGTGTGTATAATCTGTATCATCAATCCTGTTAATGTGTGCTGCAGCGGGACCTTCAAGCTTGAATCCAAGCCTATTGAAAAAGTTTACCCCATAAGGTTTCGACCTTTGGCTACAGAGAAAATGAACCTGTCTCGGGTGATATTTTTACAGCGTACTGAAACTGTGATCATTTCCAAAACTGAAATGATAGTGTAGTCATAAGCTTGAAGTGTGTCTGTTGCAGGAGTGAGAGAGAATTGCAAAAAATACTGATGCTGCAGTTTGTCACTCAAAATAAGATACTTTCACGCCAACATCAATAAGAAGTGACAAAGGGATGGCTGCGATCTCGACTGAGCTCTCCTTAAAATGACCTGGTGCTTTACTTTTTGTGATGGTATATACATGTTATACCTCACTCTCAGGAAGACACTCCCCCCACGTGTCGAGCTGATGACAGCTTTTTCTTTGACGACCTGCAAATCTTTGCAAAATGGTTCCACTTTAAACATGAATTACACTTTTTCCCTCGAGTGGGACATGGTCTTGTGACTTGATGAGCATTTCCACAATATGGGCACAGTTTTGAAGGTAAGTGACCTTGATGGGACACCTTTGATGAGGTTGATAAAGTCTCTTTGTCCTTAACCCCTGCACTGAAACTGGTTGGAGAAGCTGTGTCTGCAACCCTGAGACTAAGGGTGCACTTTTGTGTAACCTCTTTGAATCTAACATGGCAGATTCGATTTGGCCAAGGTTGTGGTGTTTTCCAAGGTTAAATCATCATCCTCCATGAGAAGACATTCCCTAATTCATGGAATTGAAGCCTTTTCAATTAATTGGTCACAAATTAGTTCATTGCTTAGTGTGCCAAATTTACATGTAGATGCCTATTGCTACAATACTGCCCATAGTGTTTAATGGACTCACCATGTCTCTGCGATCTCTGGTGGAATGTATCTGGCTCTATCATCACACTTTTCTTTGGCCCGCAGTATTTTTCAAGAGCACTTACTGCTGTATCAAACTTAGACGTATCTTCTGTGAGCTGCTTGAATATGCGCTGGCTTTCTGCTCACAATGTACAGGATCGCTTTCTTGTGAATCGCTGCTACATCTTGGC